>NC_048590.1:41521350-41593850 GCF_013265735.2 Oncorhynchus mykiss
AAACGGACGCGGGAGTCAGAGCAGGTGGTGACGATCAGGTAGGGGGCCAGACACACAGGGTAGATGGACGACGAACTCAGGTGACCTGGAGAGAGAGGGAGAGAGACAGTATAGAATAACTGAATCAGACTAACTCAGATGACTTGAAGACAGAGACATGGAGGACAATGGCATAATAAATAGTTAGGATCCAGTCCCTGGCTTGTGAGATGTTTCATATATCTATGATGTGCTGTTGGTTTTAAAACTTTTACTTTGGAATATATTACATTTAGACGGTTTTTACAAATATGTCAAAGTAAAGTTATTAGTCTACCTGTGGAGGGTATATATATATGTATGTATGTATGTATATCCACCCGTACCTGTGGAGGGTATATGTATATATGTGTGTGTGTGTGTGTGTGTGTGTATATCCACCCGTACCTGCGGAGGGTATATGTATATATATGTGTGTGTGTGTGTATATCCACCCGTACCTGCGGAGGGTATATGTATATATGTGTGTGTGTATATCCACCCGTACCTGTGGAGGGTATATGTATTTATATATATGTATGTGTGTGTGTGTATATCCACCCGTACCTGTGGAGGGTATATGTATGTATATATATGTGTGTGTGTATATACACCCGTACCTGTGGAGGGTATATGTATGTATATATATGTGTGTGTGTGTGTGTGTGTGTGTGTATATATCCACCCGTACCTGTGGAGGGTATATGTATGTATATATATGTGTGTGTGTATATACACCCGTACCTGTGGAGGGTATATGTATGTATGTAATATATATATATATGTGTGTGTGTGTGTGTGTGTGTGTGTGTGTGTGTGTGTGTGTATCCACCCGTACCTGTGGAGGGTATATGTATGTATATATATGTGTGTGTGTATATACACCCGTACCTGTGGAGGGTATATGTATGTATATATATGTGTGTGTGTGTGTGTGTGTGTGTGTATATATCCACCCGTACCTGTGGAGGGTATATGTATGTATATATATGTGTGTGTGTGTATACACCCGTACCTGTGGAGGGTATATGTATGTATATATGTGTGTGTGTATATACACCCGTACCTGTGGAGGGTATATGTATATATATATATGTATGTGTGTGTGTGTGTGTATATCCACCCGTACCTGCGGAGGGCGTAGCTCTGGTCACCTCCACCCCAACAGGCAGGTCCAGGCGGTGGCTGCAGACCAGCTTGGAGCTGAGGATCAGTTTGCTGGCTGACTGCAGGTTGGCTGTGGAGGCTGAGCGAGGGAGAGGGGAGGGGGACGTGTCAGCTGTACTCTGTTGGAACGGGATCGTCAGCTGAGACTGGTAAGACCGCTCTGGGACCGGATCATCTGAACACACAGAGAGAGAAAGAGAGACAGAGAGAAAACTTTATTGTTCATATAGTCATCTCAACAACAGAGGAAAAACTTTATTGTTCACAATATTATCTAAACAAACTTATCTAAACAAATCGAGAAAAAACGTTATCTTCAACACAATCAATATACAAACTACACAGGCCTCAATGCGCATACTAATGCGCTGTACTACTCCATTACACCGGGGCCCGCCGCACTACTCCGTTACACCGGGGCCCGCCGCACTACTCCGTTACACCGGGGCCCGCCGCACTCTATTACACCGGGGCCCGCCGCACTCTATTACACCGGGGCCCGCCGCACTCTATTACACCGGGGCCCGCCGCACTCTATTACACCGGGGCCCGCCGCACTCTATTACACCGGGGCCCGCCGCACTCTATTACACCGGGGCCCGCCGCACTCTATTACAGCGGGGCCCGCCGCACTCTATTACAGCGGGGCCCGCCGCACTCTATTACACCGGGGCCCGCCGCACTCTATTACACCGGGGCCCGCCGCACTCTATTACACCGGGGCCCGCCGCACTCTATTACACCGGGGCCCGCCGCACTCTATTACACCGGGGCCCGCCGCACTCTATTACACCGGGGCCCGCCGCACTCTATTACACCGGGGCCCGCCGCACTCTATTACACCGGGGCCCGCCGCACTCTATTACACCGGGGCCCGCCGCACTCTATTACACCGGGGCCCGCCGCACTCTATTATACCGGGGTCTACCGTACTCTATTATACCGGGGTCTACCGTACTCTATTATACCGGGGTCTACCGTACTCTATTATACCGGGGTCTACCGTACTCTATTATACCGGGGTCTACCGTACTCTATTATACCGGGGTCTACCGTACTCTATTATACCGGGGTCTACCGTACTCTATTATACCGGGTCTACCGTACTCTATTATACCGGGTCTACCGTACTCTATTATACCGGGTCTACCGTACTCTATTATACCGGGGTCTACCGTACTCTATTATACCGGGGTCTACCGTACTCTATTATACCGGGGTCTACCGTACTCTATTATACCGGGGTCTACCGTACTCTATTATACCGGGGTCTACCGTACTCTATTATACCGGGGTCTACCGTACTCTATTATACCGGGGTCTACCGTACTCTATTATACCGGGGTCTACCGTACTCTATTATACCGGGTCTACCGTACTCTATTATACCGGGTCTACCGTACTCTATTATACCGGGTCTACCGTACTCTATTATACCGGGGTCTACCGTACTCTATTATACCAGGGTCTACCGTACTCTATTATACTGGGGTCTACCGTACTCTATTATACCTGGGTCTACTGTACTCTATTATACCTGGGTCTGCTGTACTCTATTATACCTGGGTCTACTGTACTCTATTATACTGGGGTCTACTGTACTCTATTATACCTGGGTCTACTGTACTCTATTATACTGGGGTCTACTGTACTCAATTATACTGGGGTCTACTGTACTCTATTATACTGGGGTCTACTGTACTCTATTATACTGTATTATACTGTACTGTATTATAGCACCCAGACAGGCCTAGGTTAGGTTGTGGTTAGGTTGGGTTGTGGTTAGGTACTCACCCACATAGGCCTAGGTTCGGTTGTGGTTAGGCTAGGTTGTGGTTAGGTACTCACCCACACAAGCCTGTACGGACTGGAGGTGCAGGTGCCACATCTGCAGCACAGAGTTCATGTTCAGGTCCTTCTCTATGACAACCAGGAAGAACTTCTCAGAGAACGGAGTAGGGTGGTACTCTGGAGAGGAGAAACACAACTTTTTACACGTTCTTCAGTTCAGTCATCCACTCATTCATCCATCCATCCACTCATTCATCGATCCATCCACTCATCCATCCATCCATCCACTCATCCATCCACTCATCCATCCACTCATCCATCCACTCATCCATCCATCCATCCATCCATCCATCCACTCATCCACTCATCCATCCATCCATCCATCCACTCATCCATCCATCCATCCATCCATCCACTCATCCATCCATCCATCCATCCACTCATCCATCCATCCATCCATCCACTCATCCATCCATCCATCCATCCACTCATCCATCCACTCATCCATCCACTCATCCATCCACTCATCCATCCATCCATCCACTCATCCATCCATCCATCCATCCACTCATCCATCCACTCATCCATCCACTCATCCATCCACTCATCCATCCACTCATCCATCCACTCATCCATCCATCCATCCATCCACTCATCCATCCATCCATCCACACATCCATCCACTCATCCATCCACACATCCATCCATCCATCCACTCATCCATCCATCCATCCACTCATCCATCCATCCATCCACTCATCCATCCATCCATCCACTCATCCATCCATCCATCCACTCATCCATCCATCCATCCATCCACTCATCCATCCATCCTGAGTTGAAGGAAGGTCAGTGTGTAGAGCTCTGGGTTCTCCTGAGGCTAATCATGTCATTCATACATTAACCAATTCATAAATCCATCCATTCGCCTGTCCATCCTTTCACACCCTCAATTCTCCCTCCCTCCCTGCCTTTCTCTCTCTCCCTCCCTTCAACCTCCCGTACCCTCGAGAGAAGGGTAGGATGTAGTGTAGAGCTCTGGGTCCTCCTGAGGTGTATATCCCAAAATAAAGTCCTCCTGGAAAACATGAAGGAGCTGGGTGGTAGATCCACACTAGAGAGAGAGAGAGGGAGAGGGAACTTCTGTGAGTGTAATGTTTACTGTTCATTTTTATTGTTTATTTCACTTTTGTATATTATCTACTTCACTTGCTTTTTCAATGTTAACATATGTTTCCCATGCCAATAAAACCATTTGATTTGAATTGAATTGAGAGAGATAGAGGGTCAGAGGGGGGGGAGAAGGAGAGAGATGGACATATTTCCCTCAGATTACAAAGACACACAAACAATTGAAAAACAAATCACATTTTGATAAGCTACCATATACATGTTAGGTAAAATACTTCCGCTGTGCACCACCATTTACCTGTGACTAGATTAATGATATAGCATGATCTCTTGACTTACTGCTTAGATAAAGAGACAGGTGTGGTTAAGGGCCTGTAAGTAAGCATTTCACGGTATGGTCTACACCTGTTGTATTCGGCACATGTGACAAATAACATTTGATTTGCCTTACTGCTTAGATAACGAGAAGGTCAGATAGGTATTTCTTACCTGGTTAGTGATGACATCTAGTTCTATGATGCAGCCTGGTCTGGCTGTCGACTGCTGGCTCACTATGTTAAATACCTCTCCTACTAGTTTCTATGGAGAGAGACAGAGAGAGAGACACACACACACACAGAAAGATAGAGAGACACAGTTAGAGACAGAGAGAGAGAGAGCGAGAGAGGGGGTGAGGGAGGGGGGAGATAGAGGGGGGGGGGGGAGAGGGGGGAGAAGAGGGAGGAGGGAGGGAGGGAGGGAGGGAGGGAGGGAGGGAGGGAGGGAGGGAGGGAGGGAGGGAGGGAGGGAGGGAGGGAGGGAGGGAGGGAGGGAGGGAGGGAGGGAGGGAGGGAGGGAGGGAGGGAGGGAGGGAGGGAGGTTAAGAGTCTTTAACCAGCTATCTTGAAGCTTTAAAGTTCCAGTCCCCTTCAGTCTCAGGATTTCACTGTTAATATGACTGAGGACATCTGTGTTTACTTACTGAGGTCTCAGGATTTCACTGTTAATCTGACTGAGGACACCTGTACGTGTCTGTGTGTGTGTGTCTCTGTGTTTACTTACTGAGGTCTCAGGATTTCACTGTTAATCTGACTGAGGACATCTGTACGTGTCTATGTGTGTCTGTCTCTGTGTTTACTTACTGAGGTCTCAGGATTTCACTGTTAATCTGACTGAGGACATCTGTGTTTACTTACTGAGGTCTCAGGATTTCACTGTTAATCTGACTGAGGACATCTGTACATGTCTGTGTGTGTGTGTCTCTGTGTTTACTTACTGAGGTCTCAGGATTTCACTGTTAATCTGACTGAGGACATCTGTACGTGTCTGTGTGTGTCTCTGTGTTTACTTACTGAGGTCTCAGGGTCTGACAGTTCGTCCAGTAGTTTCCTGGCGTCCACCACAGCCTGGTAGAGACGCAAGTTCTTACCATCTGACGCTACGAAGCACGCACTGGAACTGTTACAGTATGTACCTGGAGATAGAGGGGAGAGAGATGCTGTTTTAAATGTGGGCACTATGAGTAAGGTTCTGCATGTAGTTAGTAGAAACGCCCAATAAAATTGCAACTTCAACTTGAAGCCCTACAGGTGTCTCCAAACCACCCCTTGACAATCATTAAGTACTTCACCAGTACCTTGTCTGAACATGTGATACACACATGAACAACAGTTATACATTATATACAGTGGGGAGAACAAGTATTTGATAACCTGCAAAATCAGCAGGTTTTCCTACTTACAAAGCATGTAGAGGTCTGTAATGTTTATCATAGGTACACTTCAACTGTGAGAGACGGAATCTAAAACAAAAATTAAGAAAATCACATTGTATGATTTTTAAGTAATTAATGTGCATTTTATTGCATGACATAAGTATTTGATCACCTACCAACCAGTAAGAATTCCAGCTCTCACAGACCTGTTAGTTTTTCTTTAAGACGCCCTCCTGTTCTCCACTCATTACCTGTATTAACTGCACCTGTTTGAACTCGTTACCTGTATAAAAGACACCTGTCCACACACTCAATCAAACAGACTCCAACCTCTCCACAATGGCCAAGACCAGAGAGCTGTGTAAGGACATCAGGGTTCAAATTGTAGACCTGCACAAGGCTGGGATGGGCTCCAGGACAACAGGCAAGCAGCTTGGTGAGAAGGCAACAACTGTTGGCGCAATTATTAGAAAATGGAAAAAGTTCAAGATGACGGTCAATCACCCTCGGTCTGGGGCTCCATGCAAGATCTCACCTCGTGGGGCATCAATGATCATGAGGAAGGTGAGGGATCAGCCCAGAACTACACGGCAGGACCTGGTCAATGACCCGAAGAGAGCTGGGCCCACAGTCTCAAAGAAAACCATTAGTAACACACAACGCAGTCATGGATTAAAATCCTGCAGCGCACGCAAGGTCCCCCTGCTCAGGCCAGCACATGTCCAGGCCCGTCTGAAGTTTGCCAATGACCATCTGGATGATCCAGAGGAGGAATGGGAGAAGGTCATGTGGTCTGAAAATAAAAATAGAGCTTTTTGGTCTAAACTCCACTCGCCGTGTTTGGAGGAAGAAGAAGGATGACTATACCCCAAGAACACCATCCCAACCGTGAAGCATGGAGGTGGAAACATCATTCTTTGGGGAGGCTTTTCTGCAAAGGGGACAGGATGACTGCACCGTATTGAGGGGAGAATGGATGGGGCCATGTATCGCGAGATCTTGGTCAACAACCTCCTTCCCTCAGTAAGAGCATTGAAGATGGGACGTGGTTGGGTCTTCCAGCATGACAACGACCCAAAACACACAGCCAGGGCAACTATGGAGTGGCTCCGAAAGAAGCATCTCAAGGTCCTAGTGGCCTAGCCAGTCTCCAGACCTGAACCCAATAGAAAATCTTTGGAGGGAGCTGAAAGTCCGTATTGCCCAGCGACAGCCACAAAACCTGAAGGATCTGGAGAAGGTCTGTATGGAGGAGTGGGCCAAAATCCCTGCTGCAGTGTGTGCAAACCAGGTCAAGAACTACAGGAAACGTATGATCTCTGAAATGACTAACAAACGTTTCTATACCAAATATTAAGTTCTGCTTTTCTGATGTATCAAATACTTATGTCATGCAATAACATGCAAATGAATTACTTAAAAATCATACAAAGTGATTTTCTTAATATTTGTTTTAGATTCCGTCTCTCACAGTTGAAGTGTACCTATGATAAAAATTACAGACCTCTACATGCTTTGTAAGTAGGAAAACCTGCAAAATCGGCAGTGTATCAAATACTTGTTCTCCCCACTGTACATCCTCCAACAATACGCTTCAGAGCACTCTACAAATGGGTTCTGTATTGCAGTGTGTGTGTGTGTGTGTGTGTGCTAACCTAGCACAGAGCTGGGTACAAGGGTAGGCAGCCATGCTACATTGGAGAAGGCTGACGTGTGCAGGGAATTGATTCGGGCCAGCTCTGACACTCCTCCAGTGCAGGACAGGGGTCCTATGTGGTCCACCCTCCACAGAATCAGCTCACTGTAGATGGCGTTCGGGTCATGGAACGTCCTGGTGGCCGCGTTACGCAGCTGCTTCCTGGGGGATCACACACACAGTTTGAGTTTGTCACAGTGTGTGGCTCAGTTGGCAGAGCATGGCGCTTACAACACCAGGGTTGTGGGTTCAATTCCTATGGGCGACCAGTACGAAAAAGTATGCATTCACTACTATAAGTCTCTCTGGATAATGAGTTTGTCTAAAAAATGTATATGTCACACACACACACACACACACACACACAACAAATTGTCAAAGACAGAGATTATATTACACACACACGCTTGCAGGCATGCACACACACGTATTTCTGATACACACTCACGTGAACATTTTGTAAACACACACACACTTTCTAGACATTGAGGTCCTAGAGGGTCCTCGTTGCTTCCTCCTATGACACACACACACACTCCCTTCCTCCCTCCCTACCTGCGCCGTCCTCTGGGGGGAGGTGTGTGTGTGGGTGGCTGGTCGAGGTCGATGCTGCCGGGGGCGGAGGGGGGGGTGAGGAGAGCGTTGTGGTGGGAGGAGGTCAGCAGTAGGGGGAGGACGGTGTGACACGCCTGGTCGTTGAGGTGGAACCGGTGACCGCAGTAACGGAACGTATGAGACACAGTTAGAACGTTGGAGAACGCCGAGCGCTCAGCGAACGTCACCGCCCACTAGAGAGGGAAACGGATTGAAAGGAAAACTCTGAGTCACAAAATGTCTATACATTATTTATCATACAGTATGACATTATTAGAGGGATTTTTGGTTTTGTACTTTATATGGTTGTAGTTTGTCTTTTAAGCATGAATGTAAGGACCTTAATACTCTTATGAGCCCTGGTCAAAATTAGTGCACTACATAGGGAATAGGTGGGTTTGGGACACAGCCACAGTCTGCCTCTCCCTCTCACCTGATTGAGAGACCCGTCCACATGTTTGGACACCATCATGACAGCAGGGCCGATGCCTGGAGCTTGGCCCAGAGAGAGGCTGAGGGCTGAGGAACCCAGCCCACCAGAGGCAGAACGGGGCAGACGGCGGGCCCTCCTCCCCTGCTCTCCCCCGGCGTTGGAGCTATCCACGTTGGAGAAGGAGCAGGCGTACATCAGAATGTTCTTACTCAGGGAGTTGGCGTCGCCTGTAGGGAACGCCACTGGGATACGGGACGAGAACGACACCTGGAGAAAAAGGGATGGAGAGAGGGAGGGGAGAGAGAGAATAGTCAGAGTGGAGCAGAATTCTGCTTCCTCTTGTGTGTCCATGTACAATATGTGTGTTACTTCATGTCCGTGCGTGTGTTGCTGCATGTGCAGTCTCCTCTTACCTGCACCTGTCTGAAGATCCCCTGGATGTACTCGTCCAGGTATTTGACGTGCCAGACCAGGAAGGACCCGTCGGTGGGGTGGATGGTAAACAGCATGTCAGGACTCTTATTCCACTCCAGAGTTAACGCCTCCATCTTCCTCTCCAGCAACATGGAGGGCAGGGGCACTGAGCTACTGGAGCCTGGGGACGACGCCTTGGTGCTGCCCTCACCACCCTCACCCTCCTCATGCTCTGATGAACCTTTCTCTGACATCTCATCTAGGTCTGGAGAGAGAGAGGGAGGGTGGGAGTTAGACACGGACAGAGTATGATATGTCAGTGTGTATAGAATACCTTGGAACAGACTGATATTACCCAGATGTATTTCACGGCTCTACAACGGTTTTGTACTGGGTCAGCTACTCAGAACGAGTTTATATATATATATATATATATCTATCTCTCACAACAACAGCATGTAGATCTGAGGGTTTCTGAAACAGAGCGTACCAAAGTCAAACTTAATGGGGGAACCGTTCTGGTCGAGGGCGTCGTCGGTGGCTTGGTCCAGCTGCTGTTCTGAGAGCTTGCGGAGCTGCAGCATGAACAGGTCCATGGAGGTGGTGAAGGACAGGTCCTTGTTGTTGAGCCAGTGGACCACAAACCCTCCTCCTCCACTCCCGTCCTCCGGATTAAACACGGCAGACTCCGCTAGCACCGCTGGGATGTCTGGGGGTTAGAGAGAGGAAAGGGGCGGATACAGGATATTACTATGCATGTGGGAGGAATATCGGAACAAGCTAAGGCTGACGTTGCTAGTTCAGTTTGTGCGTGTGTGCCTGACACGGAGAGATTGTGTGTGTAGCTGTATGTATATGTACAGTGCTTTGCGAAAGTATTCGGCCCCCTTGAACTTTGCGACCTTTTGCCACATTTCAGGCTTCAAACATAAAGAATCAACATGAAGAATCAACAACAAGTGGGACACAATCATGAAGTGGAACGACATTTATTGGATATTTCAAACTTTTTTAACAAATCAAAAACTGAAAAATTGGGCGTGCAAAATTATTCAGCCCCCTTAATTTAATACTTTGTAGCGCCACCTTTTGCTGCGATTACAGCTGTAAGTCGCTTGGGGTATGTCTCTATCAGTTTTGCACATCGAGAGACTGACATTTTTTCCCATTCCTCCTTGCAAAACAGCTCGAGCTCAGTGAGGTTGGATGGAGAGCATTTGTGAACAGCAGTTTTCAGTTCTTTCCACAGATTCTCGATTGGATTCAGGTCTGGACTTTGACTTGGCCATTCTAACACCTGGATATGTTTATTTTTGAACCATTCCATTGTAGATTTTGCTTTATGTTTTGGATCATTGTCTTGTTGGAAGACAAATCTCCATCCCAGTCTCAGGTCTTTTGCAGACTCCATCAGGTTTTCTTCCAGAATGGTCCTGTATTTGGCTCCATCCATCTTCCCATCAATTTTAACCATCTTCCCTGTCCCTGCTGAAGAAAAGCAGGCCCAAACCATGATGCTGCCACCACCATGTTTGACAGTGGGGATGGTGTGTTCAGGGTGATGAGCTGTGTTGCTTTTACGCCAAACATAACGTTTTGCATTGTTGCCAAAAAGTTCAATTTTGGTTTCATCTGACCAGAGCACCTTCTTCCACATGTTTGGTGTGTCTCCCAGGTGGCTTGTGGCAAACTTTAAACTACACTTTTTATGGATATCTTTAAGAAATGGCTTTCTTCTTGCCACTCTTCCATAAAGGGCAGATTTGTGCAATATACGACTGATTGTTGTCCTATGGACAGAGTCTCCCACCTCAGCTGTAGATCTCTGCAGTTCATCCAGAGTGATCATGGGCCTCTTGGCTGCATCTCTGATCAGTCTTCTCCTTGTATGAGCTGAAAGTTTAGAGGGACGGCCAGGTCTTGGTAGATTTGCAGTGGTCTTATACTCCTTCCATTTCAATATTATCGCTTGCACAGTGCTCCTTGGGATGTTTAAAGCTTGGGAAATCTTTTTGTATCCAAATCCGGCTTTAAACTTCTTCACAACAGTATCTCGGACCTGCCTGGTGTGTTCCTTGTTCTTCATGATGCTCTCTGCGCTTTTAACGGACCTCTGAGACTATCACAGTGCAGGTGCATTTATACGGAGACTTGATTACACACAGGTGGATTGTATTTATCATCATTAGTAATTTAGGTCAACATTGGATCATTCAAAGATCCTCACTGAACTTCTGGAGAGAGTTTGCTGCACTGAAAGTAAAGGGGCTGAATAATTTTGCACGCCCAATTTTTCAGTTTTTGATTTGTTAAAAAAGTTTGAAATATCCAATAAATGTCGTTCCACTTCATGATTGTGTCCCACTTGTTGTTGATTCTTCACAAAAAAATACAGTTTTATATCTTCATGTTTGAAGCCTGAAATGTCGCAAAGTTCAAGGGGGCCGAATACTTTCGCAAGGCACTGTATGTCTGAGGCAGTGTGTGTGTGTGTGATTTGTGTGCAGCTGTATGTATATGTATGTCTGATGCAGTGTGTGTGTGTGTGATTTGTGTGCAGCTGTATGTATATGGATGTCTGATGCAGTGTGTGTGTGTGGGGTCACTGTCCATTTGGAAGATCAATTTGTGACCAAACTTTAACTTCCTGACTGATGTCTTGAGATGTTGCTTCAATATATCCACATAATTATCCTCCTTCATGATGCCATCTAGTTTGTGAAGTGCACCAGTTCCTCCTGCAACAAAGCACCCCCACAACATGATGCTGCCACCCCCGTGCTTCACGGTTGGGATGTTGTTTTTCGGATTGCAAGCCTCCCACTTTTTCCTCCAAACATATTGATGGTCATTATGGTCAAACAGTTCTATTTTTGTTTCATCAGACCAGAGGACATTTCTCCAAAAAGTACAATATTTTGTCCCCAAGGGCAGCTGCAAACTGTAGTCTGGCTTTTTTATCAAACAGTCACACTCCAAACTCCACTATAGCCAAGACCAAAGAGCTGTCAAAGGACACCAGAAACAAAATTGTAGACCTGCACTAGGCTGGGAAGACTGAATCTGCAATAGGTAAGCAGCTTGGTTTGAAGAAATCAACTGTGGGAGCAATTGTTAGGAAATGGAAGATATCCAAGACCACTGATAATCTCCCTCGATCTGGGGCTCCACGCAAGATCTCACCCCGTGGGGTCAAAATTATCACAAGAACGGTGAGCAAAAATCCCAGAACCACACGGGGGGACCTAGTGAATGACCTGCAGAGAGCTGGGACCAAAGTAACAAAGCCTACCATCAGTAACACAGTACGCCGCCAGGGACTCAAATCCTGCAGTGCCAGACGTGTCCCCCTGCTTAAGCCAGTACATGTCCAGGCCCGTCTGAAGTTTGCTAGAGAGCATTTGGATGATCCAGAAGAAGATTGGGAGAATGTCATATGGTCAGATGAAACCAAAATAACTTTTTGGTAAAAACTCAACTCGTCGTGTTTGGAGGACGAAGAATGCTGAGTTGCATCCAAAGAACACCATACCTACTGTGAAGCATGGGGGTGGAAACATCATGCTTTGGGGCTGTTTTTCTGCAAAGGGACCAGGACGACTGATCCGTGTAAAGGAAAGAATGAATGGGGCCATGTATCGTGAGATTTTGAGTGAAAACCTCCTTCCATCAGCAAGGGCATTGAAGATGAAACGTGGCTGGGTCTTTCAGCATGACAATGATCCCAAACACACCGCCCGGGCAACGGAGGAGTGACTTCGTAAGAAGCATTTCAAGGTCCTGGAGTGGCCTAGCCAGTCTCCAGATCTCAACCCCATATAAAATCTTTGGAGGGAGTTGAAAGTCCGTGTTGCCCAGCAACAGCCCCAAAACATCACTGCTCTAGAGGAGATCTGCATGGAGGAATGGGCCAAAATACTAGCAACAGTGTGTGAAAACCTTGTGAAGACTTACAGAAAACGTTTGACCAACAAAGGGTATATAACAAAGTATTGAGATAACCTTTTGTTATTGACCAAATACTTATTTTCCACAATAATTTGCAAATAAATTCATTAAAAATTCTACAATGTGATTTTCTGGATTTTTTTTTCTCATTTTGTCTGGCATAGTTGAAGTGTACCTATGAGGAAAATTACAGGCCTATCATCTTTTTAAGTAGGAGAACTTGCACAATTGGTGGCTGACTAAATACTATTTTGCCCCACTGTAGGACTTGTTTTACTGTGGATATAGATACTTTTGTACCTGTTTCCTCCAGCATCTTCACAAGGTCCTTTGCTGTTGTTCTGGGATTGATTTGCACTTTTCGCACCAAAGTACGTTCATCTCTAGGAGACAGAACGCGTCTCCTTCCTGAGCTGGATTGATGGCTGCGTGGTCCCATGGTGTTTATACTTACGTACTATTGTTTGTACAGATGAACGCGTTTCCTTCAGGTGTTTGGAAATTGCTCCCAAGGATGAACCAGACTTGTAGATGTCTACAATTTGTTTTCTGAGGTCTTGGCTGATTTCTTTTGATTTTCCCATGATGTCAAGCAAAGTTGCACTGAGTTTGAAGGTACACCTCCAATTGACTCAAATTATGTCAATTAGCCTATCAGAAGCTTCTAAAGCCATGACATCATTTTCTGGAATTCTCCAAGTTGTTTAAAGGCACAGTCGACTAAATGTATGTAAACTTCTGACCCACTGGAGTTGTGATACAGTGAATTATAAGTGAAATAATCTGTCTGTAAACAATTGTTGGAAAAATGACTTGTGTCATGCACAAAGTAGATATCCTAACCGACTTGCCAAAACTGTAGTTTGTTAACAAGAAATGTGTGGAGTGGTTGAAAAACGAGTTTTAATGACCCCAACCTAAGTGTATGTAAACTTCGGACTTGTGTGTAAGTGTATATGTATGTCTGATGCAGTGTGTGTGTGTGATGTGTGTGTGGGCTACGTACCCGTGGCAGGGTTGATGCTGGCAGAGATGTGGAAATGACAGAGAGCGTTAGCGTGGTGAGAGATGTGGCGGTGTGTGTGTGTCTCGTGGGTCCCCATCTGAGACGGCAGCAACTCAGTGTGAGACACCAGAGCAGACGACCTACGACGACCACGACGCAGGTGCTTCAGGTGGCTCATCGACTGGACAATGAGAGGACAGGCACGGGGAGGACCAATGACAGGGCAGGAGGTGGGACAGGAAGAGAGAAGAGAAGCATCATGTTATTGACGCCCTTCATACTGTTAGGTTCTAAACAAACAGAGTACAAACTCAAAGGAATCACTAGGAAAACCTCAAGTTTACTCCGCCACTGGGTCAAACAGCTGCAAAGACAAAGACTTGTTTACCAAGCACATATATTTATACCCTCCTGCTAGGAGGAGTCAGCTCCTTGACATCTAGACCGGTAATCCATCTCTGTTGCTAGTCAGGAACATAATTGGTTCCTCTTATTGTTGTAGTCATTGTGTGTAATAGGACTGTTCCTTGTCACCTCATCTGACCTCGGGTCAAATTCCTCCCTCCTCCACGGCTGTCCTACCTTATCAGTGACTGAAACCAGACTGTTACCCTTTGCCTCCCTCCATAGGATCCATGAGATTTAACAATAACATGTTAGACAGAATGTACATTTCCTGCCTCCCCATCTTGTCTCACTCAGTAACTTTCCATACACCTAGTTCTTATCCACCTTCCACTGACCCCCACATATACATTCATTATACACGTAAAGTCATCAATAAGTTCTCGTATGCTAACATGAATAAGTAGATTTCAAGCTCAAATCCAACAATATCAATCTGTTCTACATCTCTGTGCCTTTTTAAAATGACTAACTAATAAAGTGTACATTCAAAATAACAACCACAAAGTTTGTTTGAAGGACACATTTTGTGTGTGTGCATGTGTTTGCGGGTGTGTATGTGTGTGCATTTGCGGGGGTGTGTGTGTATGTGAGTGTGCGCATGTGTGTGCGTGTGTGTGCATGTGTGCGCGTGTGTGCGCGTGTGTGTGCGTGTGTGCGCGTGTGTGTGCATGTGTGCGCGTGTGTGTGCGTGTGTGCGCGTGTGTGTGCATGTGTGCGCATGTGTGTGTGTGCATGCGTGTGTGTGACTTTACGGGTGTGTGTGTGCATGTGTGTGTGTGTGCATGTCTGTGCGTGTGTGTGCTCGTGCGTGTGTGTGTGTGTGTGTGCATGCGTGTGCGTGTGTGTGTGCGCGCGCGCGTGTGCGTGCGTGAGTTTAGTGTGTGTGTGTGTGCATGTCTGTGCATGTGTGTGAGTTTACGTGTGTGTGTGTGTGTGTGTGTGTGTGAGTTTACGTGTGTGTGTGTGTGTGTGTGCGTGCGTGTGCATGTGTGTGTGTGTGCATGTGTGTGCTTGTGCATGTGTGTGTACTGTGTTGTCTTTACCTCCAGGGCGTGCTGTATCTTGTCCTTGCCCCCCAGGCCTGGCAGGCTGGAGCTGTATGTGTTCTCAGTGATCTGACCACCCAGGATACTGTCCTCTGGCAGCACCGTCTCAGACCACAACCTACACACACCGTCCTCACACGACGTCAACAACACATTACACACACTACCCCTGGAGAGCAGAGGCAGGGGGAGCAAGAGGGAGAATGAGAGAGACACACAGAACATCATTTTACATTGATGATTGACAGTTTAGTAAAGCCCAAAATCTTTCCATTAGTATGGGATTGAGACATTCAGAAACATAAAGCTGAATCTATACAACAGATTAGAATTTACAATCAGCTTGACTTATGTTTTTTCTCCATTTAAAATGTGGGGGTGTGTGTGTGCATTTGTGTGTTTGGTCCTTTGTGTGTGTGTTTTGTGTGTGTGTGCGTGTTCTGACTTGGGCATGTATTTGCTGGTCTTCCTCCAGGACAGGCCGGTGACAGAGCGGGGGTGGGCCAGGTATATGAAGGAGAAGTGGACCTGAGGGCCTTTCTTATCTGGGAGGTCTGGGAGCACCACAGCAGAGCGCCACCCAGTGGTGGGGTACCACACCTTCAACAGACAGTCATCCTGGACAGGGAAACACACAGGTGAGACAGACTCACAATGGTTAGTGCAGTACCAAGCACAATAGTTAGTGCAGTACCAAGCACAATGGCTACACTTGATCCTGAATAAGCTATCACAAAGTCCAGATGGCACATTACTATGTGTTTATTACTCTACAGGTGTTACAGGAGAAAACATTTATGACATGATTGGGATATTGACAGTATATGGAAACAAGGTATGGCCTGTAAAAGCTTTCGAGTGAGTGTACCTTGCCGGCTGTTGCAAAGTATTCCCCATCAGGAGACCACTTGGTGATGTGAACAGACATTGCAGTCCTGGAGAGAGGGGGAGATAGAGAGAGAGAGAGAGAGAGACACAGACAGACAGACAGACAGACAGACAGACAGACAGACAGACAGACAGACAGACAGACAGACAGACAGACAGACAGACAGACAGACAGACAGACAGACAGACAGACAGACAGGGAGAGAGAGATAGACAGAGAGATGAAGAAGAAGTGAAGAAGTGAAGAATTGTAAATTGTAAATAAAACCCATATTTATGCTTATTTATTTTATCTTGTGTCCTTTAACCATTTGTACATTGTTAAAACACTGTATATATATATATAATATGACATTTGGATTGTCTTTATTGTTTTGAAACTTCTGTATGTGTAATGTTTACTGTTAATTGTTATTGTTTATTTCACTTTATATATTATCTACCTCACTTGCTTTGGCAATGTTAACACGTTTCCCATGCCAATAAAGCCCGTTGAATTGAATTGAGAGACAGAGAGAGAGACAGAGAGATATACAGAGAGATAGACAGAGAGACAGAGAGAGAGACAGAGAGATATACAGAGAGATATACAGAGAGATATACAGAGAGATATACAGAGAGATAGAGAGAGATAGACAGAGAGATAGACAGAGAGATAGACAGAGAGATAGACAGAGAGAGAGACAGAGAGATAGAGAGAGAGAGACAGAGAGATAGACAGAGAGATAGACAGAGAGAGAGACAGAGAGAGAGACAGAGAGAGAGACAGAGAGAGAGACAGACAGAGAGACAGAGAGATAGAGAGAGAGAGACAGAGAGATAGACAGAGAGATAGACAGAGAGAGAGACAGAGAGAGAGACAGAGAGAGAGACAGAGAGAGAGACAGACAGAGAGACAGAGAGAGAGACAGAGAGATAGACAGAGAGAGAGACAGAGAGATAGACAGAGAGATAGAAAGAGAGATAGAAAGAGAGATAGAGAGCAACAGTTCAGCTGCTTTCACTTCTCTATGGGAAACTCAGTAAAACAGCAAACACCACTCACTTCTTCCACAACATAATGTTTACAGTTTTTACCTCAAAAAGGTGCTTCCCCATTTTACACTTTTTCAATACATGACTTGATTTAATATTGAAAGTTTGTTTATGTACAATTCCAAAATGTTATGTTTTATTGATGGTAATGAAAAACACTGTCTCTGGTGCTGCTCCAGAATCTCTCATTAGTGTTCAACTGGGTTGAGATCTGGAGACTGAGACGGCCATGGACTATGGTTTACATCGTTATCATGCTCATCAAACCATTCAGTGACCAAACCATTCAGTGACCAAACCATTCAGTGACCAAACCATTCAGTGACCAAACCATTCAGTGACCACTCGTGCTCTGTGGATGGGGGCATTGTCATCCTATGGGTCATAGCCATGGTAGCCAAAATAATGTCCCGCCCAGCATTTTTATACATGACCCTAAGCATGATGGGATGTTAATTGCTTAATTAACTCAGGAACCACACCTGTGTGGAAGCACCTGCTTTCAATTGACTTTGTATCCCTCATTTTCTCAGGTGTTTGTTTTATTTTGACAGTTACCTGTACATTTGAATGACAATGAGAGTTAAACGGATAAAGACAGTGAACAGTTGTAGATCACTAGGAGAGGAGAGTACAGAGAACACCAACCACAGACTAGGAGCTCTGACCGGGTGCTTTCAGTAGACTGACTGACTGACATGACGTGTTGGGAAACCCTTTCACTCTCACTTCCCCATTCCAGGACAGTCACACACCAACATGCTGAGTCAGTATCAGCTGCTTATCGCTGTTTATGTGTCAAACACCTCCCTGTTTTAAAAGGTACTCAGTTAAATGACGTTGCCAGGCGCAGTCAGTGCAGAAATGTACCCATTATGCCGTTTACGTTCTGCATCTACATCATTTCACTGAGTCTACCTTTAAAGCTGCAATATGGCACTTTTTGGATAAGTCCGCTAAATTAACATAGAAATATGAGTTAAAGATATGTCATTCTCATTGAAAGCAAGTCTAAAAAACGGTAGACCTGTTCTATATGCTTCCTGTGCTTAACTTTTGTTTTTGCGTATTTTACTTTTGGTTCTGTACACCAGCTTCAAACAGCTCTTTGGTTATGTAAAATATATTTTACAGCTGTTTAGATGGTACAATGACTCTACACTATACTTGCTTGTTTTGTCACAAACTGAATTTAGGCAAACTATTAGAATTTTAGCGACCAGGAAATGGCAGAGGGATTTCTGCATTTACCCACTATACTGTTTACTTTCTACATCTAACTCGTGTTGCTGACTACCTTTAAAGAGGTCTAACGGTCTACAGGCCTGATATGTCAACTACGTCATGTTGCTGACTACCTTTAAAGAGGTCTAACGGTCTACAGGCCTGATATGTCAACTACGTCATGTTGCTGACTACCTTTAAAGAGGTCTAACGGTCTACAGGCCTGATATGTCAACTACGTCATGTTGCTGACTACCTTTAAAGAGGTCTAACGGTCTACAGGCCTGATATGTCCACTACGTCATGTTGCTGAGACTACCTTTAAAGAGGTCTAACGGTCTACAGGCCTGATATGTCAACTACGTCATGTTGCTGACTACCTTTAAAGAGGTCTAACGGTCTACAGGCCTGATATGTCTACAGGCCTGATATGTCAACTACGTCATGTTGCTGACTACCTTTAAAGAGGTCTAACGGTCTACAGGCCTGATATGTCAACTACGTCATGTTGCTGACTACCTTTAAAGAGGTCTAACTGTCTACAGGCCTGATATGTCTACAGGCCTGATATGTCAACTACGTCATGTTGCTGACTACCTTTAAAGAGGTCTAACGGTCTACAGGCCTGATATGTCTACAGGCCTGATATGTCAACTACGTCATGTTGCTGACTACCTTTAAAGAGGTCTAACGGTCTACAGGCCTGATATGTCAACTACGTCATGTTGCTGACTACCTTTAAAAAGGTCTTAACGGTCTACAGGCCTGATATGTCAACTACGTCATGTTGCTGACTACCTTTAAAGAGGTCTAACAGTCTACAGGCCTGATATGTCAACTACGTCATGTTGCTGACTACCTTTAAAAAGGTCTAACGGTCTACAGGCCTGATATGTCAACTACGTCATGTTGCTGACTACCTTTAAAGAGGTCTAACGGTCTACAGGCCTGATATGTCAACTACGTCATGTTGCTGACTACCTTTAAAGAGGTCTAACGGTCTACAGGCCTGATATGTCCACTACGTCATGTTGCTGACTACCTTTAAAGAGGTCTAACGGTCTACAGGCCTGATATGTCAACTACGTCATGTTGCTGACTACCTTTAAAGAGGTCTAACGGTCTACAGGCCTGATATGTCAACTACGTCATGTTGCTGACTACCTTTAAAGAGGTCTAACGGTCTACAGGCCTGATATGTCTACAGGCCTGATATGTCAACTACGTCATGTTGCTGACTACCTTTAAAGAGGTCTAACGGTCTACAGGCCTGATATGTCAACTACGTCATGTTGCTGACTACCTTTAAAGAGCTCTAACGGTCTACAGGCCTGATATGTCAACTACGTCATGTTGCTGACTACCTTTAAAGAGCTCTAACGGTCTACAGGCCTGATATGTCAACTACGTCATGTTGCTGACTACCTTTAAAGAGCTCTAACGGTCTACATGCCTGATATGTCCACTACGTCATGTTGCTGACTACCTTTAAAGAGGTCTAACGGTCTACAGGCCTGATATGTCTACAGGCCTGATATGTCAACTACGTCATGTTGCTGACTACCTTTAAAGAGGTCTAACGGTCTACAGGCCTGATATGTCTACAGGCCTGATATGTCAACTACGTCATGTTGCTGACTACCTTTAAAGAGGTCTAACGGTCTACAGGCCTGATATGTCAACTACGTCATGTTGCTGACTACCTTTAAAGAGCTCTAACGGTCTACAGGCCTGATATGTCTACAGGCCTGATATGTCAACTACGTCATGTTGCTGACTACCTTTAAAGAGCTCTAACGGTCTACAGGCCTGATATGTCAACTACGTCATGTTGCTGACTACCTTTAAAGAGGTCTAACGGTCTACAGGCCTGATATGTCTACAGGCCTGATATGTCAACTACGTCATGTTGCTGACTACCTTTAAAGAGGTCTAACGGTCTACAGGCCTGATATGTCAACTACGTCATGTTGCTGACTACCTTTAAAGAGCTCTAACGGTCTACAGGCCTGATATGTCTACAGGCCTGATATGTCAACTACGTCATGTTGCTGACTACCTTTAAAAAGGTCTAACGGTCTACAGGCCTGATATGTCAACTACGTCATGTTGCTGACTACCTTTAAAGAGGTCTAACGGTCTACAGGCCTGATGTTTACTAAACACTTGAAAAGCACCACACACAGCTCCTGTCACTCACTTGCACTGCCAAACACATTTCCAGTCATTGAGGGCAGGGTGAGGTTTGTCATCGGTCACGGGTCCATCCTCCTCCTCTATCAGTGTGTCTGCTGACGGAGGGGCCCACAGCTGCAGGTGCTCTGTAGCTGCCAGAATACGGTTCCCTACAGGACACATACACATGGTTAAACAGCTACATGGTTACCTGTTCCCCGCACATTGACTTGGTACCGGTACCCCCTTTATATTTAGTAAATATTTTCTTTACTCTTATTTTTCTTTAAACTGCATTGTTGGTTAAGGGCTTGTAAGTAAGAATGTCACGGTAAGGTCTACTACACCTGTTGTATTCTATAAACTGCATTGTTGGTTAAGGGCTTGTAAGTAAGAATGTCACGGTAAGGTCTACTACACCTGTTGTACTCTATAAACTGCATTGTTGGTTAAGGGCTTGTAAGTAAGAATGTCACGGTGAGGTCTACTATACATGTTGTATTCGCCGCATGTGACAGTTACAAACAGATAGTTACTGTACACACAGACACAGAGCAGTTAGTCAGGAGGCGTTACCTTGTGGGTCCCAGGCCAGGTTATAGGTGATAGCATTTAGGAAGAACTGTCCTGTCTTTCTCCACTGGTAGTTAAGCTGCTGTTAATGGCACAGACAGAAGGAGAGGGGGAATAGAGAGGTGTAGGGAGAGGGACACAGGAGGAGACAATATTCAGTGGAAAGAGAGAATGAGGGGAGAGATGGGAAGAAGAGAGTGAGAGCGGCGAGAGAGAGAGAGGGGGAGAGAGAGAGGGGCGAGAGAGAGAGAGAGAGAGAGAGGGGCCAGAGAGAGAGAGGGGCAAGAGAGTGAGAGTGGCAAGAGAGTGAGAGCGGCGAGAGAGGCGAGAGGGGCGAGAGAGAGAGAGAGAGAGGCGAGAGAGAGAGAGAGAGGCGAGAGAGAGAGGCGAGAGAGAGAGGCGAGAGAGAGAGGCGAGAGAGAGAGAGGCGAGAGAGAGAGGCGAGAGAGAGGCGAGAGAGAGAGGCGAGAGAGAGAGAGAGGCGAGAGAGAGAGAGAGGCGAGAGAGAGAGGCGAGAGAGAGAGAGAGAGGCGAGAGAGAGAGAGAGAGGCGAGAGAGAGAGAGAGAGGCGAGAGAGAGGCGAGAGAGAGGCGAGAGAGAGAGAGAGAGGCGAGAGAGAGACGAGAGAGAGAGAGGCGAGAGAGAGAGAGAGGCGAGAGAGAGAGACAGAGAGAGAGGCGAGCGAGAGAGAGAGGCGAGAGAGAGAGAGAGGCGAGAGAGAGAGAGAGGCGAGAGAGAGACGAGAGAGAGAGAGGCGAGAGAGAGAGAGAGAGAGGCGAGAGAGAGAGAGACGAGAGAGAGAGAGACGAGAGAGAGAGAGAGAGAGAGGCGAGAGAGGCGAGAGAGAGAGAGAGAGAGGCGAGAGAGGCGAGAGAGAGAGACGAGAGAGAGAGAGAGAGGCGAGAGAGGCGAGAGAGGCGAGAGAGAGAGAGAGGCGAGAGAGAGAGAGAGGCGAGAGAGAGAGAGAGGCGAGAGAGAGAGAGAGGCGAGAGAGAGAGAGAGGCGAGAGAGAGAGAGAGGCGAGAGAGAGAGGCGAGAGAGAGAGAGGCGAGAGAGAGACGAGAGAGAGAGAGGCGAGAGAGAGAGAGAGAGAGGCGAGAGAGAGAGAGACGAGAGAGAGAGGCGAGAGAGAGAGAGAGAGGTGAGCGAGAGAGAGGGGCAAGAGAGAGAGAGAGGCGAGAGAGAGAGAGGCGAGAGAGAGAGGAGAGCGAGAGGGGCGAGAGAGAGAGGGGCGAGAGAGAGAGAGGCGAGAGAGAGAGGCGAGAGAGAGAGGCGAGAGAGAGAGAGAGGCGAGAGAGAGAGAGAGGCGAGAGAGAGAGAGAGGCGAGAGAGAGAGGCGAGAGAGAGAGAGAGGCGAGAGAGAGAGAGAGGCGAGAGAGAGAGAGAGGCGAGAGAGAGAGAGAGAGGCGAGAGAGAGAGAGAGGCGAGAGAGAGAGAGAGAGAGAGAGGCGAGAGAGAGAGAGAGAGAGAGGCGAGAGAGAGAGAGAGAGAGAGGCGAGAGAGAGAGAGAGAGAGGGGCGAGAGGGAGAGAGGCGAGAGAGAGGCGAGAGAGAGATAGTTATTCAACACATGCACAGACAGGCAACTATAATAAGCTACATGCTAAGGCACCAGCCACTGTTAATACTGGCATTTACAGCCACACACAACTCACACCTTGAACAGAATATTCAGGGTTGATAAAATCACACAGCAGAACAGTAATGAAGCAGTTTAAACACAGTGGAACTTTCAATGCAGCAATACACACACACACACTAGGCATGCTTTCTCTCACACGCGCACACACACACTAGGCATGCTCTCCCTCACACACACACACAAGGCATGCTCTCTCTCACACACACACACACACTAGGCATGCTCTCTCTCACACACACACACACTAGGCATGCTCTCTCTCTCACACACACACACACTAGGCATGCGCTCTCTCTCACATACACACACACACACACTAGGCATGCTCTCTCTCACACACACACACTAGGCATGCTCTCGCTCACACACACACACTAGGCATGCTCTCTCTCTCTCTCACACACACACACACACTAGGCATGCTCTCTCTCTCTCACACACACACTAGGCATGCTCTCTCTCACACACACACGCTAGGCATGCTCTCTCTCTCACACACACAAGGCAGTTTATTCAGCATAAAATGTCAGTGTCTCTCTGCTTACCTTGTGGCGTTTGTTTGGGTTGGTAGCGAATGGTTCAAAGATACACACTGTGTTCCCATAGGACGCAGCAATCTAAACAGAGTAATGTTCAATATACCAACATTAATCAGTCGGTTTACACACCAGGGTTAATGGTGCAGTCAAAGGAGAGGAGGGAGAGGAGAGGAGGGAGGAGAGAGGAGGGAGGAGAGAGGAGGGAGGAGAGGAGGGAGGAGGAGAGGAGTGAGGAGAGAGGAGGAGAGGAGGGAGGGGAGAGGAGGGAGGAGAGAGGAGGGGGGAGGAGGGAGGAGGGAGGAGAGAGGAGGGAGGAGGGAGGAGGGAGGAGAGGAGGAGAGGAGGAGGGAGGAGAGACGAGAGGAGGAGGGAGGAGAGAGGAGGAGGGAGGAGAGAGGAGGAGGGAGAGGAGGAGGGAGGAGAGAGGAGGGGAGGGAGGAGGAGAGGAGGAGGGAGGAGAGGAGGAGGGAGGAGGGAGGAGGGAGGAGAGGAGGAGGGAGGAGAGGAGGAGGGAGGAGAGGAGGAGGGAGGAGGGAGGAGGGAGGAGGGGAGGAGGGGAGGAGAGAGGAGGGAGGAGAGGAGGAGAGGAGGAGAGAGGAGGGAGGAGGGAGGAGAGAGGAGGAGACAGAACTCCTACAGGAGAGAGGAGGGGACAGGAGAGAGGAGGGGACAGAAGAGAGCAAGGAGAAGAGAACAGAACTGCATTTGTCATCACAACATTATTGTAACTACGTTACTGCGTGTCTTACCCTGCCCAGTTGGTGGGAGCACTCGACACAGCCCACCTGGATGTTGCCATTTTGAGCCCCAGGGATGATCTGAACACACTCAAAATCACTGGCCAAGATCACTATATCACAGCCTGAACCATAGGCCTGGGAGAGGGGAGACAGACACACAGACAGACAATTCAGTCAATCCAACAGAATGCAAGACAACAGCAGCCTGGTCCCACATCTGATTGTGCCATATTACCAATTGGCTGAGACAATTTTTTAAATGTTTTTAATTTAACCTTTATTTAACTAGGCAAGTCAGTTAAGAACAAATTATTATTTACAAAGACGGTCTACCCCGGCCAAACCTTAAACCGGACTACGCTGGGCCAATTGTGCGCCACCCTATGGGACTGGACCCTATGGGACCAATCACGGCCGGTTGTGATACAGCCTGGAATCGAACCAGGATCTGTAGTGATGCCTCTAGCACTGAGATGCAGTGCCTTAGACCACTGCACCACTCGGGAGCAATGACCAGTAGAGCTGAAAGGACAGCACAAACACATCTGGGACCAGGCTACATACACAGTCCACTCCTCCTGGTAGGTAAATATACCTACTGAGACTGTCTGGTGAACTGCACTGTAGGCAAACAGATCTGGGATCAGGCTACATACACAGTCCACTCCTCCTGGTAGGTAAATATACCTACTGAGACTGTCTGGTGAACTGCACTGTAGTCAAACAGATCTGGGATCAGGCTACATACACAGTCCACTCCTCCTGGTAGGTAAATATACCTACTGAGACTGTCTGGTGAACTGCACTGTAGTCAAACAGATCTGGGATCAGGGAATAGGGTGCCATGTGAGACGCATCCTAAGTCTCCATGTTTAATTCAGGCTAGTGGTTAGGTAATGATGAGTTATCTTAGAACAGGGCCATGTTTCCAGGTCTACACAGTCTAGTCAGCTGCTGGTTTGGGTTCTGGTTCCATGGAAAGGCGCAGCGTTGTTCACGTGAAAAGAGAGGTGTGTTGAGAAAGATTTCAGAGGATGTGAGACGTGAGAGGTGTTTAGAGGCTGAATAGAGGCTGAAGAGAGAGGTAGTAGATAG
Source organism: Oncorhynchus mykiss (assembly GCF_013265735.2). Taxonomy (NCBI): domain Eukaryota; kingdom Metazoa; phylum Chordata; class Actinopteri; order Salmoniformes; family Salmonidae; genus Oncorhynchus; species Oncorhynchus mykiss. Next base: position 41,546,606 of record NC_048590.1, read on the forward strand.
AGGAGGGAGAGAGGTTGTAGAGAGAGGGAGGAGAGAGGTTGTAGAGAGAGGAGGGAGAGAGGTTGTAGAGAGAGGGAGGAGAGAGGTTGTAGAGAGAGGAGGGAGAGAGGTTGTAGAGAGAGGAGGGAGAGAGGTTGTAGAGAGAGGGATGAGAGAGGTAGTAGAGAGAGGAGGGAGAGAGGTAGTAGAGAGAGGAGGGAGAGAGGTTGTAGAGAGAGGAGGGAGAGAGGTAGTAGAGAGAGGAGGGAGAGAGGTAGTAGAGAGAGGAGGGAGAGAGGTTGTAGAGAGAGGGAGGAGAGAGGAGGGAGAGATGTTGTAGAGAGAGAGGAGGAGGAGAGGTTGTAGAGAGAGGGAGAAGAGAGGAAGGAGAGAGAGAGGGAGGAGAGAGGAGGGAGGAGAGAGGAGGGAGAGAGAAAGGTTGTAGAGAGAGGAGGGAGAGAGGTTGTAGAGAGAGGAGGGAGAGAGGTTGTAGAGAGAGGGAGGAGAGAGGAATGAGAGGAGTTGTAGAGAGAGGAGGGAAAGAGAGAGGTTGTAGAGATAAGGAGGAGAGGAGGGAAAGAGAGGGAGGATAAAGGAGGGAGAGAGAGGTTGTAGAGAGGTTGTAGAGAGAGGGAGGAGAGAGAGGCTGAAGAGAGGGAGGAGAGAGGGAGAGAACGAGGTTGTAGAGAGAGGAGGGAAAGAGAGGGAGTAGAGAGAGGCTGAAGAGAGGGAGGAGAGAGAGGGAGGAGGGAGAATGTATGTGTGAGAGAAAGAAGAGAAGGAAAGTAGAGGGAGAAAGATAAAGACCAGAGAGAGAGAGAGTGGTTGAGGAGAGAGAGAGGGAGAGAGAGAGGGAGGGGAGAGAGAGAGAGAGAGAGAGGAGAGAGAGAGAGAGAGAGGGAGAGAGAGAGAGAGGAGAGAGAGAGAGAGGAGAGAGAGAGAGTGGTTGAGGAGAGAGAGAGGTTGAGGAGAGAGAGAGAGGGAGAGAGAGAGGGAGGGAGGGAGGGAGGAGAGAGAGAGAGAGAAAGAGAGAGAGAGAGAGAGTGGGAGAGAGAGAGGGAGGAGAGAGAGAGAGAGAGTGGTTGAGGAGAAAGAGGAAGTAAAGGAGAAGAGATAATGTGTGTGTAAGAGAGAGAGAAAAAAGAAGAGAGAGGGAAGGAGAGAGGAGCAGTCCTAGTTGAGGTATTGCTGCAACGGCTGAACATTACAGCTGGAATTAAAAGCAGTCACCGTCACGCACAGACTAGCCCTGCTCTACTCTCACACACACACACACACACACACACACACACACACACACACACACACACACACACACACACACACACACACACACACACACACACACACACGAGGAGAGATGAGGTGTGCATGACTGAGAGACCACTCTGTTCTGTACCTGTACAAAGTAACGTTGGTGTGTGTGTGTGTGTGTGTCATCGATCTACATGAACCTGATACAACAGAAACAACCGCTCAGCTCATCACGTCTGTCCAAGCACCTCTCACCTCGCCTCTGCCTGCCTGTCTGCCTTTTGACAAGAGCCTTCAAAGGCCATTTGGTATGCAGCCTATAGCAGCCTATATTCCCTCACAAAGCCAGTGTTTAGGTGGTCGAACATAAACCTGCCTCACACATAGCTGACTGCACTGTCAGACCAGTCAGAGTTGGCAACACGACAAGCCCCAGGCATCAGGGACAATGCAGTGAATGGAAGGAGTATGAATGAGGTCTGTTATATGTAACATGAGAAGAGATGTTGGCTGAAGACTGAACACATTTCATCAGGTTAATATTCATATAATAGAGACAGGAAGACTGAGTTCACAATACTAGCCCACACACACACACACAGAGACAAACACACACCACACAGACAGACAAACACCAATCAAATACAGACACACACAAACACACACACAGACAAACACCACGCAAATACAGACACACAAACACACACCACGCAAACACAGACACACACACAATTACACACCAAGCAAATACAGACACACCAAGCAAATACAGACACACCACGCAAATACACACACACAAAGAAAACACTATACGCAGACACACACAAGCATGCACAGACACACACACAAGATACACACAGACCATACACAGCTGTCACCTACAGAACAACCCAGTCAGGTAGGTCCCCTCACGTTTACTACCCGAGTGCCTTTAACATGTCATTGATGTAGGTATGTACCATTGACAGTAGTTGGATTGACCCTCTGTTGGATGTGAAGATGTTAAAGGATGGTTGAATAATGGAGGATCTGTCTGGCTCCATCTTGGAGAGTCACCTAGTTAACCCTGACCAGGGCTCTAGGCTGCCCTTCTTCACAAGCAGTACGTGAGCACCTAAGTTGAAAAATGTAGGCGCACACAAATAAATGTAGGCGCACAATGAAAAATATTTGAGACATTAAAGCTAGAATCTTACATTTTCTAGGCGCACTGGTCCTCTTAAATATATATTTCAGGTCACACAGTAAAATGAATAGGCGCAGATGTGAGTAAAATGCTTGTACTGTAGAGCCCTGCTGTGTGTGGGGGTGGGTGGGCGTGCTCACAGGCATCCCAAATGTCAGTGATTCTTCCCATGACTAACTCAATCATGCCAGCATATCAGTGTACCACTACAGATAGGCTTTACATGAACTAAACCCTCTCCTTTCACACACATTATGGCAGTCTGTGTCCCAAATGGCATCCTATACCCTTTATAGTACACTACTTTAGACCAGGGACAAAAACTGTAGAAAACAACACTAGGGTGGGTGGGTGGGTAGGTGTGTGTGTGTGTGTGTGTAAAATGTGGCGACAGACAACGTGACAGGGAAGATTTTGATTTACTGGACCCATATGCATTGGGTGTATAACCCACTGGGCGTTCACCCACGGTGCTCACAATGACACTGGGCGTTCACCCGGGGTGCTCACAATGACACTGGGCGTTCACCCACGGTGCTCACAATGACACTGGGCGTTCACCCACGGTGCTCACAATGACACTGGGCGTTCACCCACGGTGAATTATGGTAATTATGGTAATGGCAATTCATCCATCTTATTAATAGAACATGCAACTCATGTAATGAGGCAGCCAATAAAATGTAATTTTCAAACATTTGACAAAATGCAATTTGCGGGAAAACACCATTCTAAACAGAGCACCTGGGAAAACACCATTCTAAACAGAGCACCTGGGAAAACACCATTCTAAACAGAGCACCTGGGAAAACACCATTCTAAACAGAGCACCTGGGAAAACACCATTCTAAACAGAGTACCTGGGAAAACACCATTCTAAACAGAGTACCTGGGAAAACACCATTCTAAACAGAGTACCTGGGAAAACACCATTCTAAACAGAGCACCTGGGAAAACACCATTCTAAACAGAGCACCTGGGAAAACACCATTCTAAACAGAGTACCTGGGAAAACACCATTCTAAACAGAGCACCTGGGAAAACACCATTCTAAACAGAGCACCTGGGAAAACACCATTCTATGGGTTGCTAATATGATTACAATTGTGCCTTTGGTTTTTGGACAATGAAAGAAAGTTGATATGAAAACCAATAGAACAGGAGAGAAATGGCATAGTGGTGGGTCCAATAGGGAAGTAAATGGAAATTTGCAAACATGATATAATTACTCCTGTCTATACAGAAATAAATCAAATCACTCAAAATACATCCCCAGAAAGCGTGACTTAGCCACAGAGGAATCAAGGATCATTAGCTTCTTTTAAAAAATTGCTGTGGATTGTTTCACATCACAAGCTAGTAGGCCCGCAATTTGGGCAGCGCGCTTGGCAACAGGCCCAGCTGATTACTGAGTCGCGGCTGTCAGTAACACACATCTAAAATAAGTGTGAATATAATGTGTCGAGTGTAACGTTTTATGTTGAGACAAGAAGGGGAGGGATGTGTGGTGAAGATATAGGCCAGTCTCTCTCCAGAATGGCTCAGCCGACACCTGCAAATTCCTGCGCATTCATTGTTTCATTGTGTGAATTGTTTGCACTTAGATATTTATCATCAATTCCACATTACATACATTACCACATTACATATGTCACCAGTAGTAAATGTTCCTTTAATCCCTGTCATTTCATTACATTCATTTATGTTCATGTATTTATTAACTACAATAATTCACCATTCTCACAGTGAAAAGGTTGTTCCAGAATTCACAACCTGCTATACTTGTCAGTAACAGGTTTTGGTTTATTTCATAACCATCATACATTGTTTAATTGTTATTGGTTTGGAGTGTTCCATTTGAGCAATGAGCATGTGTCTAGTTTCTCTGTCCTGATAATGTTGAGGGGGAGCGGGTGTGCCTGGGCACTCATAGAAGTACCAGGCCTGCTGAGGCTGGTGATCTCTCATTAGTTGACTTAATAAAAATGATAAACATTAAAAGTCACGATTAACCACACAACAATCATCGAGAAAGGAAAACGTTATTATTGAGAAATGCGCATATGAAAATCATAACTGGCACGCAGAACAGTAGAAATGGTAGGATAGATTGTAGCTTGCCCGAACTTCAAATTCACAAGCCGCCTATGAAGTCTTCATGAAATAATTGCCTCCATGTTTCCATGGTAGGATTTTGCCTATAGGCTACTTTGAAACAAGGTGAGACGTGCTTCATAATATGAAATAAATCATTGTTGTTTCAAACAATGAAGTACGTTTTCAAAATGCATAGTGCCTCCAGCTGACATTGTACAGTGGTGGGTGACGCGCTGACAGCCTGTTTCCTGCACTTGAATGGGAGGCGCACTTCAGTTACCAGTTGAGAAATAAAAATAGTAGCTCTTTAAATCGTGCACCAAATGTATTTTTAACACGTGATTGCAATTGTTGCGCAATGAATGGGCTTGTGAAAGCACTCGTTTTACTCCAGCAACAAGCAGCTGAGGATTGTGTGCATGACCAGATCCCATGGGCCTCTGGTCAAAAGTAGTGCACTATATAGGGAATAGGGTGCCATTGTGGACACCATCAGACACTGAGCCACCAGCCCTCAGGGATGGAACCCAATGGAACACAATAGTAGTCGTTAGGCCTATGCTTTCAGCTGTAGTAGTATAGGCCAATGCATTCAGCTGTAGTAGTATAGGCCAATGCATTCAGCTGTAGTAGTATAGGCCAATGCATTCAGCTGTAGTAGTATAGGCCAATGCATTCAGCTGTAGTAGTATAGGCCAATGCATTCAGCTGTAGTAGTATAGGCCAATGCATTCAGCTGTAGTAGTATAGGCCAATGCATTCAGCTGTAGTAGTATAGGCCAATGCATTCAGCTGTAGTAGTATAGGCCAATGCATTCAGCTGTAGTAGTATAGGCCAATGCATTCAGCTGTAGTAGTATAGGCCAATGCTTTCAGCTGTAGTAGTATAGGCCAATGCATTCATCATTTTGTGTAAGATGGAGTTGTATTATTTTAAACAATATAAAACATACACGTACAAATGACAACATCACACAAAGATCAACTGCATCACACCTGCTCAGACCCACCTGCTCAGACCCACCTGCTCACACCCACCTGCTCAGACCCACCTGCTCAGACCCACCTGCTCAGACCCACCTGCTCAGACCCACCTGCTCAGACCCACCTGCTCAGACCCACCTGCTCAGACCCACCTGCTCAGACCCACCTGCTCACACCCACCTGCTCAGACCCACCTGCTCAGACCCACCTGCTTAGACCCACCTGCTTAGACCCACCTGCTCAGACCCACCTGCTCAGACCCACCTGCTCAGACCCACCTGCTCAGACCCACCTGCTCAGACCCACCTGCTCAGACCCACCTGCTCAGACCCACCTGCTCAGACACACCTGCTCAGACCCACCTGCTCAGACCCACCAGCTCAGACCCACCTGCTCAGACCCACCTGCTCACACCCACCTGCTCAGACCCACCTGCTCAGACCCACCTGCTCAGACCCACCTGCTCAGACCCACCTGCTTAGACCCACCTGCTCAGACCCACCTGCTCAGACCCACCTGCTCAGACCCACCTGCTCACACCCCCAATTCCAGCGTCTGTATCTCTCCACCACATGGCATCAAAATGCACCATTTTGTAAGGCCAATGCATTCGTAAAGCAAATGTCTCATGTGGCTGTTATAAAGTCTTTATGAATGTGCCTACAATAAACTGTTACCATGTTTTCCATGTTATGCTAGTCTATGTCCCAAAGCCAGTAGCCTCTAGCTTAGGTTCCATTCCCATGGTTGTTTCACCACATACTATAAGCAGCTGCTGAGCGCCAACCATGTGTGTGTGAGAGTGACATGAAAGTGTTCAGTATTTTCCCTCTCGAGCAAGTTTCAAACAGAGGCCAACATTATGTACCACAAGCAGCTGCTGTGAGCAATGATGAGGTTCTCATATCTCTCAAAATACAATCAGGGGAAACCGTTTGGAAAGAAAATGGCTATTGTACAGTTCTGAAAGTTCTCAACTTGATTGAGCAAACAGTACAGCCGATCTTATTGACACCAGCGGAGAGCATCGGCCATATCCCCGGTGAGTGGGAATATTCACTCTTTATCAGTGTTGGGTCAGTCAGTGCCACATCGAAGTCAGTTTTTGGACATAATGTCCTCCTCCAGGTTAGATGTCATATTGTAGGTTATTTGGGTCTCCCTTCTCGTAGGCCTATTATATGGATGAGACAACGTTGTTTTTATTGATCTGATTTGTCAGTCAGCCGAGTATTCTACCCTGTAATGTCAGTCATATTAAAAAAAGATGACCCTAATGTCTCCAGTAATATAACGTTTAGTACAACTGCATGAAATGTGTTTATAAAAAGGCAACATTTTTCCCGTGCAAAGAAAGAACAAATGTATCTGATACAGCCTAAAGCCCACTGAACGGTCTATTTTGTGAAAAGAGTTATATTATTAGCCTAAATGATGACTATCTAATCTACTCATCACACTATGAATAATAGGCTTCTTTACAAAAGTCTGCAAATGTGATGCATGGAATGCTTTATCATTAAAGGAGAATTTTTTAGGTTAAAATTTGCTTCCCAAACTTTAAACTTGTGTACCGCATATAGCACCGACCTCCAGGGCACTAACCTCCGCTCCCCTTCCTGCATTTCAACACATTTTTGCCATGGTGCAGAGAGAAACATTTACAGTTTTTATAATGCTATTCAACACATTTTGTCATGAGGCTTACAGAAAATATTGCAGTTTTAAAGCTAATTTCCTGGAGGCCCAAGATATCACCCATTGGACACAGTGAAACCGACCTAATAACACACCCGGAGACTGTACCACTACAGGTACTGTAGCCTCCCCATATAACTACAGTATGTGATGTACTACCGTCTCTGACAGGGGGTCTGGCGCTTTGTGGCGCAGCAGCTTGTGAACAGCTTACCCTGACACTGCAGGGGTTACTGGTTCAAATCCTGCTTAGGCTGTTCCCTCTCGTCAGCTCTGAGATGCTGCAGCTCAGTGTGTGTAGTGACTTCACTGTTAGACTAGCTGTGTGTAGGATAGTATCAGATAGACTTCACTGTTAGGCTAGCTGTGTGTAGGCTAGTATCAGATAGACTTCACTGTTAGACTATCTGTGTGTAGGCTAGTATCAGATATACTTCACTGTTAAGCTAGCTGTGTGTAGGATAGTATCAGATATACTTCACTGTTAAGCTAGCTGTGTGTAGGATAGTATCAGATAGACTTCACTGTTAGACTATCTGTGTGTAGGATAGTATCAGATAGACTTCACTGTTAGACTAGCTGTGTGTAGGCTAGTATCAGATATACTTCACTGTTAAGCTAGCTGTGTGTAGGATAGTATCAGATATACTTCACTGTTAAGCTAGCTGTGTGTAGGATAGTATCAAATAGACTTCACTGTTAAGCTAGCTGTGTGTAGGCTAGTATCAGATATACTTCACTGTTAAGCTAGCTGTGTGTAGGATAGTATCAAATAGACTTGCTGTGTGTAGGATAGTATCAGATAGACTTCACTGTTAAGCTAGCTGTGTGTAGGCTAGTATCAGATAGACTTCACTGTTAAGCTAGTTGTGTGTAGGCTAGTATCAGATAGACTTCACTGTTAGACTAGCTGTGTGTAGGCTAGTATCAGATAGACTTCACTGTTAAGCTAGTTGTGTGTAGGATAGTATCAGATAGACTTCACTGTTAAGCTAGTTGTGTGTGGGCTAGTATCAGATAGACTTCACTGTTAAGCTAGTTGTGTGTAGGCTAGTATCAGATAGACTTCACTGTTAAGCTAGTTGTGTGTAGGCTAGTATCAGATAGACTTCACTGTTAAGCTAGTTGTGTGTAGGCTAGTATCAGATAGACTTCACTGTTAGACTAACTGTGTGTAAGATAGTATCAGATAGACTTCACTGTTAGACTATCTGTGTGTAGGATAGTATCAGATAGGCTTCACTGTTAGACTAGCTGTGTGTAGGCTAGTATCAGATAGACTTCACTGTTAAGCTAGATGTGTGTAGGATAGTATCAGATAGATTAGCTGTGTGTAGGGTAGTATCAGATAGACTTCACTGTTAAGCAAGCTGTGTGTAGGCTAGTATCAGATAGACTTCACTGTTAAGCTAGCTGTGTGTAGGATAGTATCAGATAGACTTGCTGTGTGTAGGATAGTATCAGATAGACTTCACTGTTAGACTAACTGTGTGTAAGATAGTATCAGATAGACTTCACTGTTAAGCTAGCTGTGTGTAGGATAGTATCAGATAGACTTCACTGTTAGACTAACTGTGTGTAAGATAGTATCAGATAGACCACTGTTAGACTAGCTGTGTGTAGGCTAGTATCAGATAGACTTCACTGTTAGACTAGCTGTGTGTAGGCTAGTATCAGATAGACTTCACTGTTAGACTAGCTGTGTGTAAGATAGTATCAGATAGACTTCACTGTTAAGCTAGCTGTGTGTAGGCTAGTATCAGATAGACTTCACTGTTAAGCTAGCTGTGTGTAGGCTAGTATCAGATAGACTTCACTGTTAAGCTAGCTGTGTGTAGGCTAGTATCAGATAGACTTCACTGTTAAGCTAGCTGTGTGTAGGATAGTATCAGATAGACTTCACTGTTAAGCTAGCTGTGTGTAGGATAGTTTCAGATAGACTTCACTGTTAAGCTAGCTGTGTGTAGGATAGTATCAGATAGACTTCACTGTTAAGCTAGCTGTGTGTGAGAGCTAAGGCCAAAAGCCATTCAGGCTACTGTCAGCAGATGGTCAATTCTTACAGGTCATCATATCCATATAATAGGCCCACTTCTAATGGGATTTCTATGATCATATCATTATTGTACTTCAGATTGACTGTGTAACAGAGTAGCAGGCTTACAGAGAATAGTTCCATACTCACTCACTCACTCACTCACTCACAGAGGGATAGGCAATCTATTACACAAACACAGACACAGGCTACAAAAAGGAATTTCAAGACAGAGAACGTAAACATCACTCATGTATTAATCAATAGACCAAAGTAACTTCCCGCTCTGTCGGGCTGGCAGCAAACCAGGATAGTCACATGACACTAATACACCTTTCAAACCAGGATAGTCACATGACACTAACACACCTTTCAAACCAGGATAGTCACATGACACTAATACACCTTTCAAACCAGGATAGTCACATGACACTAATACACCTTCCAAACCAGGATAGTCACATGACACTAATACACCTTTCAAACCAGGATAGTCACATGACACTAATACACCTTCCAAACCAGGATAGTCACATGACACTAATACACCTTTCAAACCAGGATAGTCACATGACACTAATACACCTTTCAAACCAGGATAATCACATGACACTAATACACCTTTCAAACCAGGATAGTCACATGACACTAACACACCTTTCAAACCAGGATAGTCACATGACACTAACACAACTTTCAAACCAGGATAGTCACATGACACTAACACACCTTTCAAACCAGGATAGTCACATGACACTAACACACCTTTCAAACCAGGATAGTCACATGACACTAACACACCTTTCAAACCAGGATAGTCAGACATGACACTAACACACCTTTCAAACCAGGATAGTCAGACAGGACACTAATACACCTTCCAAACCAGGATAGTCACATGACACTAATACACCTTTCAAACCAGGATAGTCACATGACACTAACACACCTTTCAAACCAGGATAGTCACATGACACTAATACACCTTTCAAACCAGGATAGTCACATGACACTAACACACCTTTCAAACCAGGATAGTCACATGACACTAACACACCTTTCAAACCAGGATAGTCACATGACACTAACACACCTTTCAAACCAGGATAGTCACATGACACTAACACACCTTTCAAACCAGGATAGTCAGGCAGGACACTAACACACCTTTCAAACCAGGATAGTCAGACATGACACTAACACACCTTTCAAACCAGGATAGTCAGACATGACACTAACACACCTTTCAAACCAGGATAGTCACATGACACTAACACACCTTTCAAACCAGGATTGTCACATGACACTAACACACCTTTCAAACCAGGATAGTCACATGACACTAATACACCTTTCAAACCAGGATAGTCACATGACACTAATACACCTTTCAAACCAGGATAGTCACATGACACTAATACACCTTTCAAACCAGGATAGTCACATGACACTAACACACCTTTCAAACCAGGATAGTCACATGACACTAACACACCTTTCAAACCAGGATAGTCACATGACACTAACACACCTTTCAAACCAGGATAGTCACATGACACTAACACACCTTTCAAACCAGGATAGTCACATGACACTAACACACCTTTCAAACCAGGATAGTCAGACATGACACTAACACACCTTTCAAACCAGGATAGTCAGACAGGACACTAATACACCTTCCAAACCAGGATAGTCACATGACACTAATACACCTTTCAAACCAGGATAGTCACATGACACTAACACACCTTTCAAACCAGGATAGTCACATGACACTAATACACCTTTCAAACCAGGATAGTCACATGACACTAACACACCTTTCAAACCAGGATAGTCACATGACACTAACACACCTTTCAAACCAGGATAGTCACATGACACTAACACACCTTTCAAACCAGGATAGTCACATTACACTAACACACCTTTCAAACCAGGATAGTCAGGCAGGACACTAACACACCTTTCAAACCAGGATAGTCAGACATGACACTAACACACCTTTCAAACCAGGATAGTCAGACATGACACTAACACACCTTTCAAACCAGGATAGTCACATGACACTAACACACCTTTCAAACCAGGATAGTCACATTACACTAACACACCTTTCAAACCAGGATAGTCAGACAGGACACTAATACACCTTCCAAACCAGGATAGTCACATGACACTAATACACCTTTCAAACCAGGATAGTCACATGACACTAACACACCTTTCAAACCAGGATAGTCACATGACACTAACACACCTTTCAAACCAGGATAGTCACATGACACTAACACACCTTTCAAACCAGGATAGTCACATGACACTAACACACCTTTCAAACCAGGATAGTCAGACATGACACTAACACACCTTTCAAACCAGGATAGTCAGACAGGACACTAATACACCTTCCAAACCAGGATAGTCACATGACACTAATACACCTTTCAAAACAGGATAGTCACATGACACTAACACACCTTTCAAACCAGGATAGTCACATGACACTAATACACCTTTCAAACCAGGATAGTCACATGACACTAACACACCTTTCAAACCAGGATAGTCACATGACACTAACACACCTTTCAAACCAGGATAGTCACATGACACTAACACACCTTTCAAACCAGGATAGTCACATGACACTAACACACCTTTCAAACCAGGATAGTCAGGCAGGACACTAACACACCTTTCAAACCAGGATAGTCAGACATGACACTAACACACCTTTCAAACCAGGATAGTCACATGACACTAACACACCTTTCAAACCAGGATAGTCACATGACACTAATACACCTTTCAAACCAGGATAGTCACATGACACTAACACACCTTTCAAACCAGGATAGTCACATGACACTAACACACCTTTCAAACCAGGATAGTCACATGACACTAACACACCTTTCAAACCAGGATAGTCACATGACACTAACACACCTTTCAAACCAGGATAGTCACATGACACTAACACACCTTTCAAACCAGGATAGTCACATGACACTAACACACCTTTCAAACCAGGATAGTCACATGACACTAACACACCTTTCAAACCAGGATAGTCACATGACACTAACACACCTTTCAAACCAGGATAGTCACATGACACTAACACACCTTTCAAACCAGGATAGTCACATGACACTAACACACCTTTCAAACCAGGATAGTCACATGACACTAACACACCTTTCAAACCAGGATAGTCACATGACACTAACACACCTTTCAAACCAGGATAGTCACATGACACTAATACACCTTTCAAACCAGGATAGTCACATGACACTAATACACCTTTCAAACCAGGATAGTCACATGACACTAACACACCTTTCAAACCAGGATAGTCACATGACACTAACACACCTTTCAAACCAGGATAGTCAGACATGACACTAACACACCTTTCAAACCAGGATAGTCAGACATGACACTAATACACCTTTCAAACCAGGATAGTCACATGACACTAATACACCTTTCAAACCAGGATAGTCACATGACACTAACACACCTTTCAAACCAGGATAGTCAGACATGACACTAACACACCTTTCAAACCAGGATAGTCAGACATGACACTAATACACCTTTCAAACCAGGATAGTCAGACATGACACTAATACACCTTTCAAACCAGGATAGTCAGACAGGACACTAATACACCTTTCAAACCAGGATAGTCACATGACACTAATACACCTTTCAAACCAGGATAGTCAGACATGACACTAATACACCTTTCAAACCAGGATAGTCAGACATGACACTAATACACCTTTCAAACCAGGATGTCAGACAGGACACTAATACACCTTTCAAACCAGGATAGTCACAGGACACTAATACACCTTTCAAACCAGGATAGTCACATGACACTAATACACCTTTCAAACCAGGATAGTCAGACATGACACTAATACACCTTTCAAACCAGGATAGTCAGACATGACACTAATACACCTTTCAAACCAGGATAGTCAGACAGGACACTAATAAACCTTTCAAACCAGGATAGTCAGACATGACACTAACACACCTTTCAAACCAGGATAGTCAGACAGGACACTAATACACCTTTCAAACCAGGATAGTCAGACATGACACTAATACACCTTTCAAACCAGGATAGTCAGACATGACACTAATACACCTTTCAAACCAGGATAGTCAGACAGGACACTAATACACCTTTCAAACCAGGATAGTCACATGACACTAACACACCTTTCAAACCAGGATAGTCAGACATGACACTAACACACCTTTCAAACCAGGATAGTCAGACATGACACTAACACACCTTTCAAACCAGGATAGTCAGACACAACACTAATACACCTTTCAAACCAGGATAGTCACATGACACTAACACACCTTTCAAACCAGGATAGTCAGACATAACACTAACACACCTTTCAAACCAGGATAGTCACATGACACTAACACACCTTTCAAACCAGGATAGTCACATGACACTAACACACCTTTCAAACCAGGATAGTCAGACATGACACTAACACACCTTTCAAACCAGGATAGTCACATGACACTAACACACCTTTCAAACCAGGATAGTCACATGACACTAATACACCTTTCAAACCAGGATAGTCAGACATGACACTAACACACCTTTCAAACCAGGATAGTCACATGACACTAACACACCTTTCAAACCAGGATAGTCACATGACACTAACACACCTTTCAAACCAGGATAGTCAGACATGACACTAACACACCTTTCAAACCAGGATAGTCAGACATGACACTAACACACCTTTCAAACCAGGATAGTCACATGACACTAACACACCTTTCAAACCAGGATAGTCACATGACACTAACACACCTTTCAAACCAGGATAGTCACATGACACTAACACACCTTTCAAACCAGGATAGTCACATGACACTAACACACCTTTCAAACCAGGATAGTCAGGCAGGACACTAACACACCTTTCAAACCAGGATAGTCAGACATGACACTAACACACCTTTCAAACCAGGATAGTCACATGACACTAACACACCTTTCAAACCAGGATAGTCACATGACACTAATACACCTTTCAAACCAGGATAGTCACATGACACTAATACACCTTTCAAACCAGGATAGTCACATGACACTAATACACCTTTCAAACCAGGATAGTCACATGACACTAACACACCTTTCAAACCAGGATAGTCACATGACACTAACACACCTTTCAAACCAGGATAGTCACATGACACTAACACACCTTTCAAACCAGGATAGTCACATGACACTAACACACCTTTCAAACCAGGATAGTCACATGACACTAACACACCTTTCAAACCAGGATAGTCACATGACACTAACACACCTTTCAAACCAGGATAGTCACATGACACTAACACACCTTTCAAACCAGGATAGTCACATGACACTAATACACCTTTCAAACCAGGATAGTCACATGACACTAACACACCTTTCAAACCAGGATAGTCACATGACACTAACACACCTTTCAAACCAGGATAGTCACATGACACTAACACACCTTTCAAACCAGGATAGTCACATGACACTAACACACCTTTCAAACCAGGATAGTCACATGACACTAATACACCTTTCAAACCAGGATAGTCACATGACACTAATACACCTTTCAAACCAGGATAGTCACATGACACTAACACACCTTTCAAACCAGGATAGTCACATGACACTAACACACCTTTCAAACCAGGATAGTCAGACATGACACTAACACACCTTTCAAACCAGGATAGTCAGACATGACACTAATACACCTTTCAAACCAGGATAGTCACATGACACTAATACACCTTTCAAACCAGGATAGTCACATGACACTAACACACCTTTCAAACCAGGATAGTCAGACATGACACTAACACACCTTTCAAACCAGGATAGTCAGACATGACACTAATACACCTTTCAAACCAGGATAGTCAGACATGACACTAATACACCTTTCAAACCAGGATAGTCAGACAGGACACTAATACACCTTTCAAACCAGGATAGTCACATGACACTAATACACCTTTCAAACCAGGATAGTCAGACATGACACTAATACACCTTTCAAACCAGGATAGTCAGACATGACACTAATACACCTTTCAAACCAGGATGTCAGACAGGACACTAATACACCTTTCAAACCAGGATAGTCACAGGACACTAATACACCTTTCAAACCAGGATAGTCACATGACACTAATACACCTTTCAAACCAGGATAGTCAGACATGACACTAATACACCTTTCAAACCAGGATAGTCAGACATGACACTAATACACCTTTCAAACCAGGATAGTCAGACAGGACACTAATAAACCTTTCAAACCAGGATAGTCAGACATGACACTAACACACCTTTCAAACCAGGATAGTCAGACAGGACACTAATACACCTTTCAAACCAGGATAGTCAGACATGACACTAATACACCTTTCAAACCAGGATAGTCAGACATGACACTAATACACCTTTCAAACCAGGATAGTCAGACAGGACACTAATACACCTTTCAAACCAGGATAGTCACATGACACTAACACACCTTTCAAACCAGGATAGTCAGACATGACACTAACACACCTTTCAAACCAGGATAGTCAGACATGACACTAATACACCTTTCAAACCAGGATAGTCACATGACACTAACACACCTTTCAAACCAGGATAGTCAGACATAACACTAACACACCTTTCAAACCAGGATAGTCACATGACACTAACACACCTTTCAAACCAGGATAGTCAGACATGACACTAACACACCTTTCAAACCAGGATAGTCACATGACACTAACACACCTTTCAAACCAGGATAGTCACATGACACTAATACACCTTTCAAACCAGGATAGTCACATGACACTAATACACCTTTCAAACCAGGATAGTCAGACATGACACTAACACACCTTTCAAACCAGGATAGTCACATGACACTAACACACCTTTCAAACCAGGATAGTCACATGACACTAACACACCTTTCAAACCAGGATAGTCAGACATGACACTAACACACCTTTCAAACCAGGATAGTCAGACATGACACTAACACACCTTTCAAACCAGGATAGTCACATGACACTAACACACCTTTCAAACCAGGATAGTCACATGACACTAACACACCTTTCAAACCAGGATAGTCACATGACACTAATACACCTTTCAAACCAGGATAGTCACATGACACTAACACACCTTTCAAACCAGGATAGTCACATGACACTAACACACCTTTCAAACCAGGATAGTCACATGACACTAACACACCTTTCAAACCAGGATAGTCAGACATGACACTAACACACCTTTCAAACCAGGATAGTCACATGACACTAACACACCTTTCAAACCAGGATAGTCAGACATGACACTAACACACCTTCCAAACCAGGATAGTCAGACATGACACTAACACACCTTTCAAACCAGGATAGTCACATGACACTAACACACCTTTCAAACCAGGATAGTCAGACATGACACTAACACACCTTTCAAACCAGGATAGTCACATGACACTAACACACCTTTCAAACCAGGATAGTCAGACATGACACTAACACACCTTCCAAACCAGGATAGTCAGACATGACACTAACACACCTTTCAAACCAAGATAGTCAGGCAGGACACTAACACACCTTCCAAACCAGGATAGTCAGACATGACACTAACACACCTTTCAAACCAGGATAGTCACATGACACTAACACACCTTTCAAACCAGGATAGTCAGACATGACACTAACACACCTTCCAAACCAGGATAGTCAGACATGACACTAACACACCTTTCAAACCAGGATAGTCAGGCAGGACACTAACACACCTTTCAAACCAGGATAGTCAGACATGACACTAACACACCTTTCAAACCAGGATAGTCAGACATGACACTAACACACCTTTCAAACCAGGATAGTCAGGCAGGACACTAATACACCTTTCAAACCAGGATAGTCAGACATGACACTAACAGACCTTTCAAACCAGGATAGTCAGACATGACACTAATACACCTTTCAAACCAGGATAGTCAGACATGACACTAACACACCTTTCAAACCAGGATAGTCAGGCAGGACACTAATACACCTTTCAAACCAGGATAGTCAGACATGACACTAACACACCTTTCAAACCAGGATAGTCAGACATGACACTAACACACCTTTCAAACCAGGATAGTCAGGCAGGACACTAATACACCTTTCAAACCAGGATAGTCACATGACACTAATACACCTTTCAAACCAGGATAGTCAGACATGACACTAATACACCTTTCAAACCAGGATAGTCAGGCAGGACACTAAGACACCTTTCAAACCAGGATAGTCACATGACACTAACACACCTTTCAAACCAGGATAGTCAGGCAGGACACTAACACACCTTTCAAACCAGGATAGTCAGGCAGGACACTAAGACACCTTTCAAACCAGGATAGTCACATGACACTAATACACCTTCCAAACCAGGATAGTCAGACATGACACTAACACACCTTTCAAACCAGGATAGTCAGGCAGGACACTAATACACCTTTCAAACCAGGATAGTCACATGACACTAATACACCTTTTAAACCAGGATAGTCAGACATGACACTAACACACCTTCCAAACCAGGATAGTCAGACATGACACTAACACACCTTTCAAACCAGGATAGTCAGACAGGACACTAATACACCTTTTAAACCAGGATAGTCACATGACACCAATACACCTTCCAAACCAGGATAGTCAGGCAGGACACTAATACACCTTTCAAACCAGGATAGTCAGACAGGACACTAATACACCTTTCAAACCAGGATAGTCACATGACACTAATACACCTTTCAAACCAGGATAGTCAGGCAGGACACTAATACACCTTTCAAACCAGGATAGTCACATGACACTAATACACCTTTTAAACCAGGATAGTCAGACATGACACTAACACACCTTCCAAACCAGGATAGTCAGACATGACACTAACACACCTTTCAAACCAGGATAGTCAGGTAGGACACTAACACACCTTTCAAACCAGGATAGTCAGGCAGGACACTAATACACCTTTCAAACCAAGACGTTTTTCCACTAACTTTAGCATCCAGACAACTTTTTGTCTACTTTTCTTTATATGAAAGGTACTGCAAGCAACAAAGCCTATGCTTTTATTTCCGCCAACCGACCTAGTCATGATTGAGGTAAAGTTCTGCCTACAGCTTAGTACTGTATATGCATCATGCTGAGGCACTAAGCTCTTGATGGTTGCTAGGCAGCGCCCTTTACTACTATAAATCCGGTAAAGGTGCCAATGGATACAGAATGTTCCATTGACCAGACTGGTGCACATTCAACAAATCTGATCTAACAAAGTGGACATTCCTCAAATTCTTCATGACTGATGTAATTGTAATAGTCCCACAATGGATTACTTAAGTCCAAGTTGGATATATTGTTTGGTTGAGTTTGATTGACCTCCTGTCCTGCCAGTTGTAAACTCTGCGAGGCATGTTACATTACATAGGCTAGCGCACCACATGCACTGTTTTCTTCATGACAACTGGATGGATCCAGAAACAATTACTGTGGGAATAAATAAATAAATATCACTGAATGACGAAATATTGGAATAAAGTAGGCTAATGCAATTGAAGGCATCAAATTGTTGCTTACTGAAACTCCCAAAGTCATCTAATTGTTATAATACATTTGGTCAACTATTTCAGCACTGTTTCACGCTGCTTTGAAACAAGCGTGGGGACTTGATAAATCAATTATTATTTTCACTGAATCTCCGTTTGGATATTGGTTGGGCTACAATTAGGCTGTGGAAACGTTAGCTAAGTTGCAGTGAGTGCTGCTCGTGATCATCTTGTCTAGCTGGCTCATTCATCATCACTGATCAGAACATTGTGACAGCATGTTATGTATCTTAAAATTCATCATCACTGATCAGAACATTGTGACAGCATGTTATGTATCTTAACAAGTGGATGATTTTGCTCTTCACTTGACCCCAGACCAAAAGACTGGGTCTTAATCCATCAATGTGATTCTGTTTCACTGAATCTCTCTGTCTGTATACAGAATGGTTCATTCTCTGGCTAGGAAAACAAGTGGAGGTGGAATATCTTTGTTTCCTCGTCTATCACTGATCTGAAACATTTAGCATGCTATATTTAAGCAATAAGGCCTGAGGGGGCCAATATACCACAGCTAAGGACTGTTCTTATGCACAACGTAATGCGGAGTGCCTGGATACAACCCTTAGCCGTGGTATATTGGCCATATTCCACAAAGCCCCAACTTAATTAGAGCAGTAAAAGAAAATGTATGTTTTGTCATACCCGTGGTATACGGCTGTCAGCCAATCAGCTTTCAGGGCTCGAAGCACCCCGTTTATAATGTAACCTAGATCAACAGTAGGGCTAGTATTTAGCTCGATCCGGTATAGGCAACTCCAACAGCCTGCAGAGGTTGTCAAATATGAACACGGACTCACACGAAAATAGGATTGCTAATATCATGACAAAGTTAAGACCCTACGCCTGCTCCCTAACAAAGGAGTGATAGTAGACAAAATATGAAACGCAGATGAAAACAGCATGGGCTTGGGCTATGTTTCAAAATATCACTTTAAAAAAAAATGTGTTCCATTATATTCTTACAATAAAATGTGTGTGTGTGTTGACTGATCGTGTTGGTGTGTCTTGTCTGTTTAATGAACAAAATAAGGAACCATTGATTTCATTTGGAGGGCCTGTTTGTAAGGGGATCCTATGAACATGGGGGGGGGGGGGGGGGGGGGGGGGATCAATCATCAAATGAGAAAATGCACACTGACTAACTACTATATTTCCAAATGACTATCATATTATTCATATGGATAGTAGATGCGATATGATGCACGCAGAATAACACGCAACCTCTGAAAGGATGCCAACTAGCTGTCTACGTCACCGCCTGCACAGCTGATGCTAGCTTGACAGCCGCTCGAGCTAATGATACATGAAACACACTGACGCCAATGTTAGCTAGTCTCGCTCACCACACACACACACACCCCCACACCAAGCCCTAGCCCCGGGATAGGTGTGGCGTTTCAATCATATCATTCAATGTATAGTTTGGATGCTGGAAAGAAAACTGCATTATTATCGATGTTACATGTGAGATTACGTAAAAACATCAAAGGAATTCCCCTGTCGACCCTTATAACACGCAGCATCATAAAGGTCATCTGACAGGCTTTCCGTCTTAGGACCAAAGCAAATAAACAGAACATTAGCTCTGGCTCTATATCCTCTGCGAACACCGTAGGATAACCTTGAACACCCACGGTTAGCTGGCTAATGCCGAACGTTAATGTCAGAGCGAATGAATGATGTGGTGGATTGGCAGCCTCACAGACCTGACTCAACGTTACCCGCGAATATATCCGTGCACTTCATGCAGACGACTCTGTGAATCTTGTTAGCACTCTGTCTGTACATGGCTAGCCAAGATGCTATCTAGCGCTGGTTAGTTAGCAAGGATGCTATCGCTGACAGCTAGGTAGCTAATAATCGTCTCCCAAACAGCGTCAGATCAGTTCAATATCAAAATAAAACCTACAGTGAAAGGAATGTCGTTGACGCTCCCCACAGAATAGCAGCAGTCACCGGGGTTCACAGCTCCCGTTAGCACCTGGTGGAGATGCATTTTCCCCTTCTTTTAGCTTCAACAGATGCCTGGATATTTAATTATTTACGACAGCGACTCGTCCACCCTCTGTTTCTCCATCTAACTCGCCACCGCTGCTGGGAATTGCATCCGTCTGTAGTCTGTCTGCCAGCGGCTTGTTTTTTGTTTCTCCGAATGTCCGCTAAAACGCCGAGGAGGATAATCTTTAGTCGGTTTGAATCAAATAGCAGGTTGTGTACATGTATGTGAAATAGGCTGCCTTCGCTGTCAGTGTCCAAACACACAGCGTCTGGATTCTTACAGGCAGCGCTTCGCTGAAGGAAGAATATCTGCAGCGAACATGACATGCGCGTTCACGGTGATCCGAAGGCACAACTGCATACCATAGACATATCATGTCTAGATTGTGAACGAGACTAGCGTATGTAGATATAATTTCTAATTGTCGCAATATTTAATCTTATTAAATGACCCTATCTGTAAATATGTTAAAATGTCTGAAAAATATTTCATGGCAAATGTCCCCATTCGGTCAGAGACAATATACCCGCTCTAGTTTATAATTGCTATGTTGATGACGCTCCAGGTTTGGGGATCACGCACCAGTGTGACGAATACGCAGGCGTTCATTGATCTTCCAGAGATACGTGGGGTTTGGGAAAAATGCTTCGATATCGATGATGTGCTGTCAATCAGTATAAGAGCTGGTTGAAACAGTTGGTCGAAACAGAGTCAATTATTAACAGTGTTAAAACAATTCCAACAGCCGCTGTCATATCTTGCTTTGTGTCTCTGGCATAACAGCGGGTGGTTAGGGAATCCCAACCCCCTACAAGGGAAGGCTTTTGGTGCATTCTGGAGAATATGACATGACTGCACATTAGTGTTTGCAAAGGTCCATTGCAAGTACACTGAACAAAAATATAAACGCCACATTCAACAATTTCAAAGATTTTACAGTTCCTACAAGGACATCAGTCAATTGAAATAAATAAATGAGGCCCTAATTATGGATTTCACATGACTGGGAATACAGTTGGTCACAGATTCCTTTAAAAAAAAGGTAGGGATGTGGATCCGGAACGATCAGATAGTGTGACCCCATTTGCCTCATGCAGCAAGACACATCTCCTTCTCATAGAGTTGATCAGGCCGTTGATTGTGGCCTGCGGAATGTTGTCCCACTCCTCTTCATTGGCTGTGCAAAGTTACTGGATATTGGCAGGAACTGGAACATGCTGTCGTACACGTCGAATTCAGAGCCTCCCAAACATGCTCAATTTGTGACATGTCTGGTGAGTATGCAGGCCATGGAAGAACTGGGAGATTTTCAGCTCCAGGAATTGTGTACAGATCCTTGCGATATGTGGCGATACATTATCATGCTGAAACATGAGGTGATGGCGGCGGAAGAATGGCACGACAATGGGCCTCAGGATCTCGTCACGGTATCTCTGTGCATTCAAATTGCTATCAATAAAATGCAATTGTGTTCGTTGTCCATAGTTTATGCCTGGCCATACTATGACCCCACCACCACCATGGGGCACTCTGTTCACAATGTTGACATCAGCAAACTGCTCGCCCACACGATGCCATACACGCTGTCTTCCATCTGCCTGGTACAGTTGAAACCGGGATTCATCCGTGAAGAGCACACTTCTCCAGCTTGCCAGTGTCCATTGAAGGTGAGCATTTGCCCATTGAAGTCAGTTACGATGCTGAACTGCAGTCATGTCAAGACTCTGGTGAGGATGACAAGCTCGCAGATGAGCTTCCCTGAGACAATGTCTGACAGTTTGTGCAGAAATTCTTCGGTTGTGCAAACCCACAGTTTCATCAGCTGTCCAGGTGGCTGGTCTCAGACGATCCCGCAGGTGAAAATGCTGGATGTGGAGGTCCAGGGCTGACGTGGTTACATGTGGTCTGCGGTTGTGAGGCTGGTTAGATGTACTGCAAGATTCCCAAATACGATGTTGGATGCAGTTTATGGTAGAGAAATTAGCATTACATTGTCTGACAACAGCTCTGGTGGACATTTCTGCATTCAGCATGCCAATTGCACGCTCCCTCAACTTATTACATCTATAGCATTGTGTTGTGTGACACAACTGCACATTTTAGAGTGTCTTTTTATTGTACCCAGCACAAGGTGCACCTATGTAATGTGCATGCTTTTTAATCAGCTTCTTGACATGCCACCCCTGTCAGGTGGATGGATTATCTTGGTAAAGGAGAAATACTCACTAACAGGTATGTAAACAAATATGTTCACAACATTTGAGAGAAATAAGCTTTTTGTGCATATACAACATTTCTGGGATCTTTTATTTCAGTTCAAGGAACATGAGACCAGCACTTTACATGTTGCATTTCTATTTTTTGTTCAGTATAGTAAGATGCTTTTTAAAATGAAATAACTTCCCTAGATTGTCTTTCTATATTGTCTTTTTTGGTGTGGTAATGAAGCACTGGGAAGCAACTATATTCCATGTGCAGAGCTCCCATTTCTTTATCTAGATACAGTGCCTTGCGAAAGTATTCGGCCCCCTTGAACTTTGCGACCTTTTGCCACATTTCAGGCTTCAAACATAAAGATATAAAACTGTATTTTTTGTGAAGAATCAACAACAAGTGGGACACAATCATGAAGTGGAACGACATTTATTGGATATTTCAAACTTTTTTAACAAATCAAAAACTGAAAAATTGGGCGTGCAAAATTATTCAGCCCCTTTAAGTTAATACTTTGTAGCGCCACCTTTTGCTGCGATTACAGCTGTAAGTCGCTTGGGGTATGTCTCTATCAGTTTTGCACATCGAGAGACTGAATTTTTTTCCCATTCCTCCTTGCAAAACAGCTCGAGCTCAGTGAGGTTGGATGGAGAGCATTTGTGAACAGCAGTTTTCAGTTCTTTCCACAGATTCTCGATTGGATTCAGGTCTGGACTTTGACTTGGCCATTCTAACACCTGGATATGTTTATTTTTGAACCATTCCATTGTAGATTTTGCTTTATGTTTTGGATCATTGTCTTGTTGGAAGACAAATCTCCGTCCCAGTCTCAGGTCTTTTGCAGACTCCATCAGGTTTTCTTCCAGAATGGTCCTGTATTTGGCTCCATCCATCTTCCCATCAATTTTAACCATCTTCCCTGTCCTTGCTGAAGAAAAGCAGGCCCAAACCATGATGCTGCCACCACCATGTTTGACAGTGGGGATGGTGTGTTCAGGGTGATGAGCTGTGTTGCTTTTACGCCAAACATAACGTTTTGCATTGTTGCCAAAAAGTTCAATTTTGGTTTCATCTGACCAGAGCACCTTCTTCCACATGTTTGGTTTGTCTCCCAGGTGGCTTGTGGCAAACTTTAAACAACACTTTTTATGGATATCTTTAAGAAATGGCTTTCTTCTTGCCACTCTTCCATAAAGGCCAGATTTGTGCAATATACGACTGATTGTTGTCCTATGGACAGAGTCTCCCACCTCAGCTGTAGATCTCTGCAGTTCATCCAGAGTGATCATGGGCCTCTTGGCTGCATCTCTGATCAGTCTTCTCCTTGTATGAGCTGAAAGTTTAGAGGGACGGCCAGGTCTTGGTAGATTTGCAGTGGTCTGATACTCCTTCCATTTCAATATTATCGCTTGCACAGTGCTCCTTGGGATGTTTAAAGCTTGGGAAATATTTTTGTATCCAAATCCGGCTTTAAACTTCTTCACAACAGTATCTCGGACCTGCCTGGTGTGTTCCTTGTTCTTCATGATGCTCTCTGCGCTTTTAACGGACCTCTGAGACTATCACAGTGCAGGTGCATTTATACGGAGACTTGATTACACACAGGTGGATTGTATTTATCATCATTAGTCATTTAGGTCAACATTGGATCATTCAGAGATCCTCACTGAACTTCTGGAGAGAGTTTGCTGCACTGAAAGTAAAGGGGCTGAATAATTTTGCACGCCCAATTTTTCAGTTTTTGATTTGTTAAAAAAGTTTGAAATATCCAATAAATGTCATTCCACGTCATGATTGTGTCCCACTTGTTGTTGATTCTTCACAAAAAAATACAGTTTTATATCTTTATGTTTGAAGCCTGAAATGTGGCAAAAGGTCGCAAAGTTCAAGGGGGCCGAATACTTTCGCAAGGCACTGTATAAATATTTAGAATATGTGATGACAATGATTTCATCATGCATAAATAGCCTAGAGTAGACAAGTAGGTGTACATCATAGAACGAGCTGTATATCTATGTAATCTATGGTTCTGCATTGAACTTGATCGATGTTGTGACATTTCTTCTGTGCTGTTACAGATGTGTAGCTAATACACTAGCAGTATTCACACAACAAGAATGAGATTCTGTTTCTATGGTGGTATTATTGTAGCTAGGTGATACATTAAGGATATTGTTCCTTCAGAGCAGGCAGAGGAGGCTTAGTGAGTCAGACAGTCAGGCCTGCAGTCAGAGGGCTGAATCTCAATACTCTGATGCAGCTTCCACTCGTGTTCTTCTCTCCTCAAATCTAAATGACCTTCATCTACACTGTGAAAAATAACTCAGAGCTGAATGCAAATGTGGGATGTTTATTTGATCACCCTGTTGCAGGAAAACTTTCCTGCAATGCAAAATGAAGATCCTTCATCTGTAGGTGAAAGCTAATTCATCCGTCGTGGTGCTTTCCTTCTGCCTGTTTTTCTTCTTCTTCAGATTTGTGGATAAGACGAAGATGAGACGAAGACAGGAAGCCGCTAACACACAGGGCCAGCTAGCAGCAGGGACACACTTGACAACAAACAGGGCAGTGTGTGTGTGTGTGTGTGTGTGTATGTGTGTGTGTGTGTGTGTGTGTGTGTGTGATGACACAGTATTGCTTTTGTCCTGAGAGAGCATGACACACACGCACACATATGTTTACACACACACAAACATGTTCACCCACACACACACACACACACACAGAAGTAAACACTACACAATTTGATGGCATTACTTACTGTACACATCATGTGCAGTGAATCTTCCATAGGACCCGGACTGATGTGTTACTAGTGTAGGACTCCTTACTGTCGAGAAGTTGTCCCAATATTTTGAATTACCATCCTAATGTCAGCTGTACATGACTTTCAAAATCCTAACATGGCTTAACGTTAAACAACCGTCTTTCCTGTGGTTTGTTGTCTTGCCAACATAGTGGAGCAAAACACTAACACAATGTGACACAGACGGGGTCAAACCCAGCACGATTCCTTACTTGGTGATGATTATTCTCCATATCATATCCTGTAATGATACCCTCAGGCTCTAAGAATATCTGTTTGCAGACGGCCTCTTGGACACAGCATCAGCCAGAGGACAACTCTCACTAATTACAACACACACACACACACACTCACCAACCTCTCCAAGGGGTGAGTCTCAATAGTTCAACGTATAATCCTTACATCTGCACCTCCTTGCTTTTTTATCTAGCCTGTGTTTTCAGATTGGTGTAGATAAATGAGAGGAGGCAACGAGGGAACAGCTTCAGATTATTGAGACACAGTCCTTGGCTTCATCACAGACTGAGAGTACATCTGGCCAAAAGTGATGGCATTGCTGCTTCCTATAGGCGGTTCTCTGAGAGATACCAGGGCTGGAGAGAGACAGGGCTACTCTCTGAGAGATACCAGGGCTGGAGAGAGACAGGGCTACTCTCAGAGATACCAGGGCTGGGAGATCACCTGCATTAGGACACACTCCGAGGCCGAGTTCCAAACCAACTCTTCACTCCTACCTGTATGTCCTTGTTAACTTCCATCTGCAGATCTGAGAGGGCCGAATGGGTATAAACAATATGGTGGAAAGTCAACACTCCCCAACAGAGCTGAATGGAGCCTGGGGACAATAGTAGCTATTCACTCAGAACCAAAAGGAGAAGTGATGATGCAGCTTCCCTGAATGGAAGTGTTCTATGTCCGCAGACAAGAGGTCCTGACCTTTATGACACAGGAGATAGTGTGCTTAACAGCAGAGTCACTGGTTCAAGTCCAGCTGTGACTTTATTCTCTTCAGCACTACAATTGGCATAGAGGACCTAATGATAGGTAGTGTGAGATTGGTTTGGGATCAGACAGAGAAAGTGCATTCAACCAATCCACTCTGATGTGTGTGTGTGTCAATCCTCCTTCCCTGTGAGCAGATGTGGAGAGCAGGCCAGCCGGCGGCTCCAAGTCATGTGACCAGCCAGCGTGCCCCAGTTAGGAAGTGCAGGAGGCTCTCAATGTGCATGTGGGTGTGTGTCTGTTTTGTGTGTGTGCAGTGAATGTGAGAGGGAGAGAGAGAGATAAATTTGATTTAAAGAAAGCATTTGACTCAATTTGGCATGAGGGTCTGCTATACAAATTGATGGAAAGTTGTGTTGAGGGAAAAATATACGATAAATATATATATTATAAAATCCATGTACACAAACAAAAGGTGTGCAGTTAAAATTGGCATAAAACACACATTTCTTCCTACAGGGCCGTGGGGTGAGACAGGGATGCAGCTTCAGCCCCACCCTCTTCAACATATATAATCAACGAATTGCCGAGGGCACTAGAACAGTCTGCAGCTCCCGGCCTCACCCTACTAGAATCTGAAGTCAATTGTCTACTGTTTGCTGATGATCTGGTGCTTCTGTCACCAACCAAAGAGGGCCTAAAGCAGCACCTAGATATTCTGCACAGATTCTGCCAGACCTGGGCCCTGACAGTAAATCTCAGTAAGACCAAAATAATGGTGTTCCAAAAAAGGTCCACTGCCAGGACAACAAATATAAATTCCATCTAGACACCGTTGTCCTAGAGCACACAAAAAAACTATACAAACCTTGGCTTAAACATCAGCGTGCGCCACAGGTAACTTCTACAAAGCTATGAACGAACTGAGAGACAAGGCAAGAAGGGCATTCTATGCCATCAAAAGGAACATAAAATACAACATACCGATTAGGATCTGGGTAAAAATCAGTTGTAGAACCCATTGCCCTTTATGGTTGTGAGCTCTGGGGTCTGCTCAACAGCCAATAATTCACAAAATGGGACAAATATCAAACTGAGACTCTGCATGCAGAATTCTGCAAAAACATCCTCTGTGTACAATGTAAAACACCAAATAATGCACGCAGACCAGAATTAGGCCGATGCCCGCTAATTATCAAAATCCAGAAAAGAGACGTTAAATTCTACAACCACCTAAAAGGAAGTGATTCCCAAACCTTAACAAAGCCATTTCACCTACAGAGAGATGAACCTGGAGAAGAGTCCCCTAAGCATGCTGGTCCTGGGGCTCTGTTCACAAACAGACAGTGTCACAGAATTCTAGGAGTGGTGGATGTAGAGTCAGGCGCAGAGAGCAATACTTCCAATGGATGCGTTTATTTCACTTGGTCTAGCGAACAATCAGGCAATGACCATAAATCAGGTATGTCTCCAAAAACCATGAAATAACATTCAACAAATTACACAGGATAAAACCAACTTCACCACTGACAGTAGGAATAAGCCCACACAAAATCAGACGGGCACTGGAAGTTTAAATAGACCATTGATGAACCAAAATAAGCAACAGGTGAAAACAATCAAGACAAAAGCAACAGAAAAGAAATAGGGATCGGAGGCAGCTAGTAGACTGGTGACGACGACCGCCGAGCGACGCCCGAACAGGGAGAGGAGTCATCTTCGGTGGAAGTCGTGACACAGAGCCCCAGAACAGCAACACAATTAGACCCAACCAAATCATGAGAAAACAAATTACTTGACACATTGGAAAGAATTAACAAAATGAACAGAGCAAACTAGAATGCTATTTGGCCCTAAACAGAGAGTACACAGTGGCAGAATACCTGACCATTGTGACTGACCCAAACTTAAGGAAAGCTTTGACTATGTACAGACTCAGTGAGCATAGCCTTGCTATTGAGAAAGGCCGCCGTAGGCAGACATGGCTCTCAAGAAAAGACAGGCTATGTGCCCACTGCCTACAAAATGAGGTGGAAACTGAGCTGCACTTCCTAATCTCCTGCCCAATGTATGACCATATTAGAGACACATATCTTCCTCAGATTACATAGATCCACAAAGAATTTCAAAACAAACCAATTTTGATAAACTCCCATATCTATTGGGAGAAATACCACAGTGTGCTATCACAGCAGCAAGATTTGTGACCTGATACCACAAGAAAAGGTCAACCAGTGAAGAACAAACACCATTGTAAATACAACCCATATTTATGTTTATTTATTTTCCCTTTTGTACTTTAACTATTTGCACATAATGTGACATTTGACACATCTTTATTCTTTTGGAACTTCTGTGAGTTTAATGTTTAATGTTTACTGTTACTGTTTTCATTGTTTATTTCACTTTTGTATATTATCTACTTCACTTGCTTTGGCGATTATATATTTCCCATGCCAATAAAGCCCTTAAATTGAAATTGAGAGAGCGAGACAGAAAGAGAGCGAGACAGAGGGAGAGCAAGAAAGCGAGAGAGAGAGAGTGGTACAGAGAGCACGTGATGTGTCCATGTTTATGAACTCCTTCCAGTCAGACAGTCAGGACTATACATACTTCCCCTCATGACTCTGCACATTCACCAACACACTACGATATACTATTACGTATTATATTACACAATTATATACAGTATACACCAATATATACACTAATAATAATTATATGAAAATACATTTCACATCATAGAGTTTTAACATTTTATATAGAACATTCCTATTGTTCTACGTTGAGCAGGGTGACAGGCTCTGTAGGCCCACACATGGTGGTTGTTCTATTATAGGTCAGTCAGTGGGGCTTCAGTTGATAGACCCTTTTGTGATTCATCATTTAGTCTCTGTTCATCACTCCTCTGCTCTCTGTGCATGTGCCATTCCACTCACACACTTACACGCACACGCATGCACGTACACACACAGACACACACACTCTCTTTCTCTCTGCTCCTATTTAGCTTACAGTCATGTATACTCACACAGGTATGTGTGTCTGCAGAGAATCTGGAAGATTGTTGACAGTCCTGTTAAATCAGCAGGACTGTCAGGTCAGATAAAGAACAGCAATAATACTGTTCAGTGATGTGTGTATGAGTGTGTGTGCGGGTGCTCCCTGCAAAGCTGTTACAGGATAACCAGTTTTTCATTTCTAAATCACAGCACATCACAAACGGCTGGAGAGAGAAAATTCCTGAAGTGTCATTTAAGTGGTGGGATCAAGGGCCTGACACACACACACACACCGACCCCTCCCTCAGCACCTCATACCGGTGCCTTCTCAACAGGTTACTAGGTTGCGCTGATTGTTTGTGTGTGTGTTGTGTGCATATGTGTGTGTGTGTGAAATGCCTTACTGAGTCAGTGCTCAACACTGTATGCTAGTGCTGCCTGCTGGTCAGTAGAAGACACAGCTGTCTTTATCAGTAAAGTCAACTGTGTGGACTGAAGCTTTGTGAGAAATGTCTAAAAAATAATAATATATATTTCAATACATAAATATTAAGTAATTTATAATTAGCAATCTGATTGTCAATTTAAATGTTTTCTTAAAACCATCTAAAATCACACATTTTCGAAAATGATTCAGCGTTTGGCCACTAGATGGTGGCATTGTGCTACCATAGGTCTACCCAGCAGTAGATCAGTTTTCAGAATGTAGTTTGGTCTCTTTAGCGGTTATACTGAAACTAAAAGTAAAAGTTACAACACACGCCATTTTAGAGGGCACACAGTCCGATACTCCTGTTCCAATTGTTTGCAAAGATTGGTAAGTCAGACATTTCATGTTTTCTTTATATTTTAAAGTGTTATAGAAACACGTATTATCATGACTTTATTCCATGAAACAGTGTGCTGTTTGTAACCACCGTGTTAGACGTACGGTGTTGGCCTATGTTATGTAACCTGTTCCATATTTGATTGTTCTGATAAACTTTTGGTGAAAAATACCACTGAAATGTTGAATTTGTTTACCTAAAATACTGTATAAAGTGACTATGAATGACACAGTACATTTTGGCTGTATTCTGTAGTTTTCAGGAGAGTAAGGGGGTTTCAGTATTGGTCTCACACTAGGCTTGAATTGTATGAGGAAACACATATTTCTAATGTGGTTACATGTAACACCACTTACAAATATCTCTAAATGGCAATGATATATCTGTAGAAGTAAAGAAATACAAATATATAGAATTCTTGAAATGTTTTATTTATTTTTTACATTAAGCAACCATCCAGCTTCCGCATATAGCCTCTTCCTGTTTCCCAATTAGTTATCTTTTTCAGAGGTTGAAAACATGAACACGGGGCCTAGTTCACATCGCTACAGATGATTTAGGCAGGGTTCCTCTTTAAACTAACTACACTTATAAAGGCTTTATATAACATACATAAAGTATTTAAGCATTACATAGATGATTCACATGTCATCTATGAGCTTATGTCATACTCTATAAAGGGTGAAATAACTGCTCACTATAGGGTTCGTTACCAAACATTGACATAACATTTTGTCGATAAAATACAACTGTACTTTATAAAGGGTGACATAATGCATGATTACTAAGATACAATGCTGTATGAAACTACTTATAGATAGTCTTATATTGTACTGTACAGTCATGGCAAAAAGTTGTGAGAATGACACAAATATAAATTTTCACAAAGTCTGCTGCCTCAGTTTTGCAATTATTTGCAAAGTCCCTATTTGCCATGCAAATGAACTGAATCCCCCAAAAACATTTCCACTGCATTTCAGCCCTGCCACAAAAGGACCAGCTAACATCATGTCAGTGATTCTCTCATTAACACGGGTGTGAGTGTTGACGAGGTCAAGGCTGGAGATCACTCTGTCATGCTGATTGAGTTCGAATAACAGAGCGTAAGTTTGAAAAGGACGGTGGTGCTTGGAATCATTGTTCTTCCTCTGTCAACCATGGTTACCTGCAAGGAAACACGTGCCGTCATCATTGCTTTGCACAAAAAGGGCTTCACAGGCAAGGATATTGCTGCCAGTAAAATTGCACCTAAATCAACTATTTATCGGATCATCAAGAACTTCAAGAAGAGCTGTTCAATTGTTGTGAAGAAGGCTTCAGGGCACCCAAGAATGTCCAGCAAGCACCAGGACCGTCTCCTAAAGTTGATTCAGCTGCGGGGTCGGGGCACCATCAGTACAGAGCTTGCTCAGGAATGGCAGCAGGCAGGTGTGAGTGCAACTGCACGCACAGTGAGGTGAAGACTTGGTGGATGGCCTGGTGTCAAGAAGGGCAGCAAAGAAGCCACTTCTCTCCAGGAAAAACATCAGGGACACACTGATATTCTGCAAAAGGTACAGGGATTGGACTGCTGAGGACTGGGGTGAAGTCATTTTCTCTGATGAATCCCCTTTCCGATTGTTTGGGGCATCCGGAAAAAAGCTTGTCCGGAGAAGACAAGGTGAGCGCTACCATCAGTCCTGTGTCATGCCAACAGTAAAGCATCCTGAGACCATTCATGTGTGGGGTTGCTTCTCAGTCAAGGGACTGGGCTAACTCACAATTTTGCCTAAGAACATAGTCATGAATGGTACCAGTACATCCTCCGAAATCAACTTCTCCCAACCGTTCAGGAACAGTTTGGTGACGAACAATGCCTTTTCCAGCATGATGGAGCACCTTGCCATAAGGCAAAAGTGATAACTAAGTGGCTCGGGGAACAAAACATAGATATTTTGTGTTCATGGCCAGGAAACTCCCCAGACCTTAATCCCATTGAGAACTTGTGGTCAATCCTCAAGAGGCGGGTGGACAAACAAAAACCCACAAATTCTGACAAACTCCAAGCATTGGTTATGCAAGAATGGGCTGCCATCAGTCAGGATGTGGCCCAGAAGTTAATTGACAGCATGCCATGGCTGATTGCAGAGGTCTTGAAAAAGAAGGTTCAACACTGCAGATATTGACTCTTTGCATCAACTTCATGTGTCAGGGTTTACTAGGAGTGGTGGGTAGGAGTCAGGCGCAGCAAGCAGAGGGTTCGTGAAATGTAATGATTTATTCTCCAGCACAAACGGTCACGCCAAATACAGGGCGCATAACACAACCAACAGAGTAACAAAATAATCCCGCACAAACCTAAGCGGGCCTAACAGGTTTAAGTAGACAAAAATCAAGAAACACAAAAAGGAGCAGGTGCAACTAATAAGACTAAACTAACAGAAAAGGACAAAGGGATCGGTGGCGACTAGCAGACCGCCGAGCACCGCCCGAACAGGCAGGGGAGTCGTGACATCATGTAATTGTCAATAAAAGCCTTTGACACTTATGAAATGCTTGTAATTATACTTCAGTATTCCATAGTAACTGACAAAAATATCTGAAGACCCCGAAGCAGGAAACTTTATGGAAATTAAAACTTGTGTCATTCTCAAAACGTTTGGCCATGACTGTATATATTGACATAACTGTTTATGTTTACTGGCTAGGTTTTCTGAGTGAGATCTGTCTGAGCAGTCCAGAGTCTAAATCAGACATTAGACTGTATGGAGCCTGAGGGAGACCCTGGAGTCATGAGTAGGAGGTGAGTCAGAGAGAGGGGGAGTCTGATGTTGAAGGTGATCAACATGTGTTGATCAAGTGGACCTTATCACATGCCAGGAAAATGCCCCCTACACCATAACAGAGCTGCCATAACCCTCAATGCCTCGTGTTTCCATTATTTTGGCAGTTTACTGTATTTCACTGTTGATGAATGTGTTTAGTTTCATCTGCTTTCACTTTAAGACAACACAGAAGATGATGTGATGATATCTCTACAGATAACTATAATTTGTATGAATTGCAGAGCCAAGCGGGAGAGAATGGAGTCTCCTGCTCCCAGCTGTCTCTCTATGAATAGTGGCAGGTCAATGGAGCAACCATATGCTTTTAAAAGAGAACCCTTGACCCCTGATTTGAGGTGAGTGTTGAAATTAGTAGCTTAAAAAATAAATAAATAAAAAATAATAAAAAATAAAAAAAACACTCTCTCTCTTTCTCTCTCTTTCTCAGTGCCAGTCTGCTGACTGAGGATCAGTTCAGATGTTCTGTGTGTTCAGAGGTGCTGAGGGACCCGGTCTCCATTCCCTGTGGACACAGTTACTGCAGGCAGTGCATCAGCACATACTGGGTCCAGCCCGGCCCTGCAGGAGACTATGTGTGTCTCCAGTGCAGTAAGAGATCCAGAGACCGGCCAGTGCTCTGCACTAACACAGCCTTGGCCAGGTTGCTCCAGGGGCTCCAGCAGGCAGGCTTCAGTCCTGCCCTCCCTGCTCTGGGCTATGCTGGGCCTGGGGACGTGGCCTGTGATATCTGCTCTGGACAGAAGCTCAGAGCGGTGAAGTCCTGTCTGACCTGCACTGTCTCCTACTGTGAGAGCCACGTCAGGCAGCACTACACTGTCCCAGCACTGCAGAGACACACCCTGGCTGAGGTCACTGGAGACGGGGGACACAAAGGTCATCAAGGCAACACTGGACAGACAGAGAGGATCAAAGAGGTGCTGTCATTAACAATACACTATGTGAAATGACTAAAAACACTTATCTACAAGCACTTATAACACTATTAGAATGAGATGAACTGAACTGTGAATGTATTATATTACCTGAACTGTGTGTTTCATGTCTTCTCTTAAGGAGGAGACTATGGAGTCTGAGGAGGAGGAGAGGGAAGGTGTCTCTAAAAAGATGACGGAAGTTAAAGAGGAGGAAGAAGATTCTGATGAGGGACTTTCTGATCTAAAGAAGAACCCTAAAACTAAATCTCTTGTCTCTGAAGTGAAGAACATCTCTAAGTCCTACTCAGACTTGCAGCAGGAGAACTCTAATCTTAAACATGTTGTTCGTGAACTCAGTAAAAAGAATGCTGTGTTAAAACAAGAGGTAACATTTGAGAAAGAACTGGTGGACATCAGAACTGCTGCTCTGAATAAGATCACAGTTACTCTCATCTCAGACCCACAGCAACAGAGAGAGGCTGAGTATGTGAGAAGAAACCTGAAGAATATGACCATGGACTATGGTTAGTATGACAATAATGACTCCTTCAAGTGACCGTCTAGATTTTTTAAGGTAGTAGCAGGTTATTAGATAGTATTGTTAACAGGTTCTTATGAATGATAGTTCAACACTCATGGTGTTATGAACTGTTTCATAATGATTTATAAATGTCTTAAGTATACCCCATTCAAGTAAAGTGTTACCTTTTATATTTTAGATCTTGAAACAATCAGAAAATAATATTGCCAGTTAGACTCAACAGTCCTGTATGTTACTCTTCAGTTAGACTCAACAGTCCTGTATGTTACTCTTCAGTTAGACTCAACAGTCCTGTATGTTAACTCCATCTAGGGTGCCTAATGAATACACTATTACAATAGTTTAGATGTCAGACCATTCACAACATTGCCATATGTCAGAGAATAATGTATTATACAGGAAAATATGTTTTCCCAGATTTATGTTCTATCTCCACTGATATTTTCTAATTCTAATAAAGTGTGTGTTTCTCTCCACAGTGGATGTGACTCTTGATCCTGATACAGCACATCCCAAACTCATCCTGTCTGAAGACAGGAAACAAGTTAGATGTGGAGATGTATGGCAGGGTCTCCCTGACAACCCAGAGAGGTTTGATATCTCTGTCTGTGTGGTGGGAAAGGAGAGTTTCTCCTCAGGGAGATTCTACTATGAGGTGCAGGTGAAGGGGAAGACTGGCTGGTGTTTAGGAGTGGCCACGAAGTCCATCAACCTGAAGGGGACGATTTACCTGAATCCTGAGGATGGATACTGGACTGTGATGCTGAGGAATGGACAGTACTGGGCTGGCGCTGTCCCCACTGTCCCAATCTTCCTTAGAGAGGAGGTCCAGAAGGTGGGGGTGTTTGTGGATTATGAGGAGGGTCGGGTCTCCTTCTATAATGTGGAGGCCAGGTCTCATATCCACTCTTTTACTGGCTGTACCTTCACTGAGAAACTCTATCCATTCTTCAGCCCTGGTAATAATTACACTGGTCAAAACTCAACCCCACTGGTCATCACTCCTGTAGATATCACTGACTGACTGGTTTATACCGAACATTGAAATACTGTTAACATAACTGATAATATAATAGTGACCAAATAATGTAATAATTCATTGTAATGTAAAACATATTATATAAATCAGCAGATAATGTATTCACTTTTTACATGTATAATACAATAACTTTTCCTGATAATGTAATCATTCAATTACAGTTATTAATGCAGAACTAAGTTATTTTGTGGATAAGGTTAAATAAATGAAGTGTTAACATAGTAAATCCCAGTTTGCCAGTGCTGGTCATCTTCCTCATAATGTAATCCAATAAGACCTACCTGTCCATCTATCTCTGTGGACCATATCCTCTTAGTGGACGAGATCCACATTCTTCTTCCTGATATAACATGACATTGGGAAGAATGAAAACAAAAAGTCCAATAAATACAACAGGAAGCCCAGGTCTGTATGAACTGTAATATGTTCAGTAAACCCCTGAAGTTACATTATTACATGACTTACTACAATCATTCAATACTGTCCTGCATGATTATGTTTCTAACTATATTTTAGTTGAATACTTTTTTTTTGCTGTTGAACTAGAAGGAGGATATCATTTCATTTCATTGCACTGTGTACTGTTGGGGAATAATCAGAATTGGTGGGTAACATAGATAAGATGTTTTATTTTCATGATATGCTTATGAGTTATTTCTCATAAGAATGTATTTTGTACTATAGTGGTGGCCATTGGCAGTTATCTGTTCTATGTCAAGACTAAGTTGCATGGGCCGCAGAGAGGGGAGAGGTCAAGGTGTCATCATGTGTAAACATATCTTTTGCTCCACTGTGTCTGTGTGCCAGTCACTCCCTACTTTTCCCATCGGGGAGAGGAGGATGGCAGTGTCTGGAATCATTCTATGCTCCCCGTGAGCTTGTCCAGGATTGGTTGTATTTAGAATTGGTTGTATCTAAATGACAATTTGATATATGCCTGTTGATATGGAGGATTGGTTTATGGTTCTGGGTTTGAGTAAGGAGACAAAGCTGAACGATTTATTATGTCTATGCTGTCTGACTTTGCTATTAAAGGATCTCAGTTGCAATGTAGGGGGGGCTCTCAGAGAATTCATTGATAGACACTGAATTGATCTGAGAGTCATAGGGTTGTGATAGAGCTCATATAATTAAAGATGGACTTTGATAACTAACTCTGACTGGTGTGTGGTTTGCTCTCATGATTTGGTAAATAGAGGAAATTTCCACGACACTACACTACGCTGTATCCTGTGCATATGACAGTAAACCATTGCACTGTGTACACTACGCTGTATCCTGTGCATATGACAGTAACCCATTGCACTGTGTACACTACGCTGTATCCTGTGCATATGACAGTAAACCATTGCACTGTGTACACTACGCTGTATCCTGTGCATATGACAGTAAACCATTGCACTGTGTACACTATGCTGTATCCTGTGCATATGACAGTAAACTTTGATTTGAATGGAGCAGTCAGTTCAGCATCAGTAGGTAACTGCCAAAATGAAAGAATCACCAACATAAAGTGATTTAGTAGGGCCTTGTGCCACCACGAGCCAGAACAGCTTCAATGCATCTTGGCATAGATTCTACAAGTGTCTGGAACTCTACTGGAGGGATGCGACATTATTCTTCCACAAGACATTCCATCTTTGATGTTTTATTGATGATGATGAAAAACGCTGTTTCTGGTGCTGCTCCAGAATCTCCCATAAGTGTTCAATTGTGGTGACTGAGACGGCCATGGCATATGGTTTACATTGTTTTCATGCACATCAAACCATTCAGTGACCAAACCATTCAGTGACCACTCGTGCTCTGTGGATGGGGGCATTGTCATCCTATGGGTCATAGTCATGGTAGCCAAAATAATGTCCCGCCCAGCATTTTTATACATGACCCTAAGCATGATGGGCTGTTAATTGCTTAATTAACTCAGGAACCTCACCTGTGTGGACGTACAGTACCTAATTTCAATATTCTTTGTATCCCACATTTACTCAGGTGTTTCCATTATTTTGGCAGTTACCTGCATTGCTTGACTTGGGCAGGAGTTCACCTGGGCTGAGTACCGGCACCTCAAATGTTCTACTTGAGCTCCTGTACCTCTTATAGAATATTAGCTCCAAAGTATTGTGGAATTCCTGCACCTTAAATATAAACAGTACCGGCACCAAAATTTAGTACCGGCACCTATTTCAGTCCAAGTCAAGGTTTTCTATGTCAATGTACAGCCACAAGATGGTGTTGTTTCCTTACAGTCCATTAAGTGCAATAATGTGCTTAATGCTTACCGGAGCAACATTGTAGTAATGTTGTTATGTAGCTTTGAGAATACAGATGAGGATAACATTTCACATTCTCAAGTCAGCCTTCAATTAAAACCCTTACTGGAAGAGTGTTTTTCAAGGAAGATTTAAGAGATTGCCATTTGGTTTCTGCACACACACACACACCTAGAACCAGTTGGGTTCATGCTGGACTTAGCAGGCTGGGCTGTTAGCATCATTGATTAGCCACCTAGAGTTTTCTTATCTTAGAATCATCACAGCGCATCGATCTCCAGCCTCCCGAGAGAGATCAGACTTCACTCAGATAGACACTGTTAATGTGACTGAGGAACTACTGAGTAGAGGTGGATGGAAGCTGAGGGGAGGGTTACCTACTCATCCACCACGTTCATAGTGTGCTGTCTAAAAGAGGATGTATTATATTGGAGAGAGAGGTCTGGTTTTGATGTTGATATTTACACTTGTAAACTGAATATGCCTTTCCTAATAAAGTTGTTTTGAATTTAATTGACTCTCATCTCAGAGGAGAGTCCTTCTATCTGCCTCTACCTGCCCTTTCTCTCCCTCCTCTCTCCTGCTTCCTCTCTCCTCCCTCTATTCTTCTCCTTACTCTATACCTTCCTTCTCTCAGCCTATCCCCTCTCTTCCCTCCCTCCTTTCTCTAAAGGCACTGTCGCTGATAGAGTGGGTGTCTGTTTAGCCTAGTGATGACTCAGACTCAGTTCCCTCTATGGGAAAGCCGGTGTTGTTAACACAACTGTAGAGAGACATGAGAAAGTCACTGTTGTTAACACAACTGTAGAGATACATGAGAAAGTCACTGTTGTTAACACAACTGTAGAGAGACATGAGAAAGTCATTGTTGTTAACACAACTGTAGAGAGACATGAGAAAGCCACTGTTGTTAACACAACTGTAGAGAGAGACATGATAAAGCCACTGTTGTTAACACAACTGTAGAGAGAGACATGAGAAAGCCACTGTTGTTAACACAACTGTAGAGAGAGACATGAGAAAGTCACTGTTGTTAACACAACTGTAGAGAGACATGAGAAAGCCACTGTTGTTAACACAACTGTAGAGAGACATGAGAAAGTCACTGTTGTTAACACAACTGTAGAGAGACATGAGAAAGCCACTGTTGTTAACACAACTGTAGAGAGAGACATGAGAAAGAAGCTTAGATTAGGAGATAATGACACTAATCAAACTGAAAGAAACTCAATTGCTCGATATTCTCTCATCAACTAATATAAACTCTCCAGTCGTGCATCATTCCACGTCAGTGTGTGGTTACAGAAGTATTTGGTGTCCAAGGATGGGCTGTTTGTTACTGCTTCTTTTCTCTTCTATAACACAGAACAGCTGCTCTTCTGTTAAATAATTTTAGTCACTAGTTGTTACTAGATGGCCTGGCCATGCAGGAAGAACAGAAGTGACATCAGACTTTTTGATGTACTTCAGCTAGTTGTTCTTTGTGAAGCGTTAGCTTTATAGTCCAGGGGTCAGCGGTTAGGATAAAAAGGTAAGAGTTGGACTCATAATTCAGCCTTATTGGAGGAGAAGATCCATGGTCACTCCACTAAGATCTTCTTGTCCAATGTGTTTTGAGAAGGAGGTGAGCAGAGAGGCTATGAGGAATCAAGTAAAAATGAATTGAGAAAGAGTCTTAGGGTTAGCTTATTTAAAAGGCCATTTGCTGTTAGATAACATCATAGTCTGTTCCTCCAAGCACGTCTCCATAGTAACGACTCTCAGAACAGCTGAGCTCCATCAGATAAACACTTCCAAATCCTGACAGCATTGGCTGACATCGCTGACCTGCAGGCCAGTCACGAGTGAGGCTTCTTATGATACACCCGATGGGAACGTTTTGATGTAGGAAAATGTCAGCAAATTAACCAGTGTATTTTCTGTTTAAATACATCACTTCAGTTTAACATGTTTTGTGTTTGATTTCCACTTCTTCACCTTTGTCATCTGGAGACCACAGTGAGGTTTGTTGTCTTTGTCACCTGGAGACCACAGTGAGGTTTGTTGTCTTTGTCACTTGGAGACCACAGTGAGGTTTGTTGTCTTTGTCACCTGGAAACCA
The DNA here is from genome assembly GCF_013265735.2 of Oncorhynchus mykiss. NCBI lineage: Eukaryota > Metazoa > Chordata > Actinopteri > Salmoniformes > Salmonidae > Oncorhynchus > Oncorhynchus mykiss. Next base: position 41,587,101 of record NC_048590.1, read on the forward strand.
CAGTGAGGTTTGTTGTCTTTGTCACCTGGAAACCACAGTGAGGTTTGTTATCTTTGTCACCTGGAGACCACAGTGAGGTTTGTTATCTTTGTCACCTGGAGACCACAGTGAGGTTTGTTGTCTTTGTCACCTGGAGACCACAGTGAGGTTTGTTGTCTTTGTCACCTGGAGACCACAGTGAGGTGTGTTGTCTTTGTCACCTGGAGACCACAGTGAGGTTTGTTGTCTTTGTCACCTGGAGACCACAGTGAGGTTTGTTGTCTTTGACACCTGGAGACCACAGTGAGGTTTGTTGTCTTTGTCACCTGGAGACCACAGTGAGGTTTGTTGTCTTTGTCACCTGGAGACCACAGTGAGGTTTGTTGTCTTTGTCACCTGGAGACCACAGTGAGGTTTGTTGTCTTTGTCACCTGGAGACCACAGTGGGGTTTGTTATCTTTGTCACTTGGAGACCACAGTAAGGTTTGTTATCTTTGTCACCTGGAGACCACAGTGGGGTTTGTTGTCTTTGTCACTTGGAGACCACAGTGAGGTTTGTTGTCTTTGTCACCTGGAGACCACAGTGAGGTTTGTTGTCTTTGTCACCTGGAGACCACAGTGGGGTTTGTTATCTTTGTCACCTGGAGACCACAGTGGGGTTTGTTGTCTTTGTCACTTGGAGACCACAGTGAGGTTTGTTATCTTTGTCACCTGGAGACCACAGTGGGGTTTGTTATCTTTGTCACCTGGAAACCACAGTGAGGTTTGTTATCTTTGTCACCTGGAGTCCACAGTGAGGTTTGTTGTCTTTGTCACCTGGAGACCACAGTGGGGTTTGTTATCTTTGTCACCTGGAAACCTGCCTTGCGTGTGTGTACGTGCGTGTGCTTATACATTTGTATGTGTGTGTGTGTAGTGTGTCTGTTTGTGACGTTAATTGTCACCTCTCTGTGAATGGTCTGTCACCCCAGTACAGAACATTGTCATCTCCTATCAACATCAGGGAGAGGGGAGGAGGAGGAATACAGGAGGGAGAGGGGAGGAGGAAGAGGAATACAGGAGGGAGAGGGGAGTTAGAGGGAGAGAGACACACACTGCCGGGAAAATGTATTCTCCCCCTTTCTGATGTTCTCTATTTTTGCATATTTTTGATACTGAATGTTATCAGATCTTCAACAAAAACCTAATATTATATAAAGGGAACCTGCGTTTACAAATAACACAACAATTTTATACTTATTTAATTTATTTAATTTAACAAAGCAATAGCTGTTTTCCCCCCCTTACACTCAATAACTGGTGTTGCCACCTTTAGCTGCAATGACTGCAACCAAACGCTTCCTGTAGTTGTTGATCAGCCTCTCACATACCTGCGGAGGAATTTTGGCCCACTCTCGCATGAAGAACTGCTTTAACAAGCAAGAACTGCCATTTCAAGTCCTGCCACAACATCTCAATTTGGATTAGGTCTATTAGGACTTTGACTAGGCCATTCTAAAACTTCAAATGTGTTGCTTTTGAACCATTTTCATGTAGACTTGATTGTGTGTTTTGGATCATTGTCTTGCTGCATGACCCAGCTGTAGTTCAGTTTCAGCTCACAGACGGATGGCCTGACATTCTCCTGTGGAATTATCTGATACAGAGCAGAATTCATGGTTCTTTCTATTAAGGCAAGTCATCCAGGTCCTGAGGCAGCAAAGCATCCCCAAACCATCACACTACCACCACCTTGCTTGACCGTTGGAATGAGGTTCTTACTGTGGAATGCAGTGTTTGGTTTTCACCAGGCATACTGGGACCAATGCCGTCCAAACAGTTGACTCAAGTTTGCCAAAAAGCACCTGTAAGCAACTGGATGATCATCAAGACTCGTGGCAGAATGTTCTATGGACAGATGTGTAACTGTTTGGACGACTTGGGTCCCATTACGCCTGGCGAAAACCAAACACTGCGTTCCACAGTAAAGAATCATGAATTGTGCTCTGTATCAGAGAATTCTACAGGAGAATGTCAGGCCATCTGTCTGTGAGCTGAAGCTGAAGTGCAGCTGGGTCATGTAGCAAGACAATGATCCAAAACACACAATATACAGTCGTGGCCAAAAGTTTTGAGAATGACACAAATATTAATTTTCACAAAGTCTGCTGCCTCAGTTTGTATGATGGCAATTTGCATATACTCCAGAATGTTATGAAGAGTGATCAGATGAATTGCAATTAATTTCAAAGTCCCTCTTTGCCATGCAAATTAACTGAATCCTCAAAAAAACATTTCCACTGCATTTCAACCCTGCCACAAAAGGACTAGCTGACATCATGTCAGTGATTCTCTCGTTAACACAGGTGTGAGTGTTGATGAGGACAAGGATGGAGATCACTCTGTAATGCTGATTGAGTTCGAATAACAGACTGGAAGTTTCAAAAGGAGGGTGGTGCTTGGAATCAGTGTTCTTCCTCTGTCAACCATGGTTACCTGCAAGGAAACATGTGCCGTCATCATTGCTTTGCAAAAAAAGGGCTTCATAGGCAAGGATATTGCTGTCAGTAAGATTGCACCTAAATCAACCATTTATTGGATCATCAAGATCTTCAAGGAGAGCTGTTTAATTATTGTGAAGAAGGCTTCAGGGCACCCAAGAAAGTCCAGCAAGCGCCAGGACCGTCTCCTAAAGTTGATTCAGCTGTGGGAGCTTGCTCAGGAATGGCAGCAGGCAGGTGTGAGTGCATCTGCACGCACAGTGAGGCAAAGACTTGGAGGATGTTCTGGTGTCAAGTACGGCAGCAAAGAAGCCACTTCTCTCCAAGAAAAACATCAGGGACAGACTGATATTCTGCAAAAAGGTACAGGGATTGGACTGCTGAGGACTGGGGTAAAGTCATTTTCTTTGATGAATCCCCTTTCCGATTGTTTGGGGCATCCGGAAAAAAGCTTGTCCGGAGAAGACAAGGAGAGCGCTACCATCAGTCCTGTTTCATGCCAACAGTAAAGCATCCTGAGACCATTCATAAGTGGCGTTACTTCTCAGCCAAGAGAGTGGGCTTACTCACAATTTTGCCTAAGAACATAGCCATGAAGAATGGTACAAACACATCCTCCGAGAGCAACTTCTCCCAACCATCCAGGAACAGTTTGGTGACGAACAATGCCTTTTCCAGCATGATGGAGCACCTTGCCATAAGCTAAAGTGATAACTAAGTGGCTCGGGGAACAAAATATCAATATTTTGTGTTTATGGCCAGGAAACTCCCCAGACCTTAATCCCATTGAGAACTTTTGGTCAATCCTCAAGAGGCGGCTGGACAAACAAAAACCCACAAATTCTGACAAACTCCAAGCATTGATTATGCAAGAATGGGCTGCCATCAGTCAGGATGTGGCCCAGAAGTTAATTGACAGCATGCCAGGGTGGATTGCAGAGGTCTTGAAAAAGTAGGGTCAACACTGCAAATATTGACTCTTTGCATCAACTTCATGTAATTGTCAATAAAAGCCTTTGACACTTATGAAATATTTGTAATTATACTTCAGTATTCCATAGTAACATCTGACAAAAATATCTAAAGACACTGAAGCAGCAAACTTTGTGGAAAGTTAATATTTGTGTCATTCTCAAAACTTTTGGCCATGACTGTAGTCTAAATTACATTTGTCTAAAAAGCAACAAATTTGAAGTTCTGTAATGTCAAAGTCCAAACCTAATCCCAATTGAGACGTTGTGGCAGGAATTGAAATAAGCACTTCATGCTTGAAAACCCACAAATGTTGTTGAGTTACAGCACTTCTGCTTGGAAGAGTGAGCCAGTTACAGTGACATGGGAAAATGATCAACAACCACAGGAAGCGTTTGGTTGCAGTCGTTGCAGCTAAAGGTGGCAGTTTCTTTTTCACACGGGGGCATTGGATGTTGCATAACTTTGTTTATGAAATAAATGAAATAAGTATGTAATTGTTGTGTTATTTCTTCACTCAGGTTCCCTTGATCTAATATCAGGTTTTGGTTGAAAATCTGATAACATTCAGTATCAGCTATATGCCAAAGCAGAGAAAATTTGAAAAGGGGGCAAATACTTTTTCACGACACTGGAGAGAGGAGGAGAGAGGAGGAGAGAGGAAGAGAGAGGAGAGAGAGGAGGAGAGAGGATGAGAGAGGAGAGAGAGGAGGAGAGAGGAGGAGAGAGAGAGGAGAGAGAGAGGAGAGAGGAGGAGAGAGGAGGAGAGAGGAGGAGAGAGGAGAGAGAGGAGGACAGAGGAGATAGAGGAGGAGAGAGGAGAGAGAGGAGGGGAGAGGAGGGGAGAGGAGAGAGAGGAGGAGAGAGAGAGGAGGAGAGAGGAGAGAGAGGAGGAGAGAGTAGGAGAGAGTAGAGAGAGGAGGAGAGAGGAGGAGAGAGAGAGGAGAGAGAGAGGAGAGAGGAGGAGAGAGAGAGGAGAGAGGAGAGAGGAGGAGAGAGGAGGAGAGAGAGGAGGAGAGAGGAGGAGAGAGAGAGGAGAGAGGAGGAGAGAGAGAGGAGAGAGGAGAGAGGAGGAGAGAGGAGAGAGGAGGAGAGAGAGAGGAGAGAGGAGGAGAGAGGAGGAGACAGGAGGAGAGAGGAGGAGAAAGAGAGGAGAGAGGAGAGAGGAGGAGAGAGAGAGGAGAGAGGAGGAGAGAGAGAGAAGGAGCGGGAAGACAGGAGGGACAGGGGGCACAGAGCCAGGTTGTTCAAGATTGCTGTCAAAATTGGATGTCTATCCATGTCCTGAGGAGATCAGGAAATGCCTTCAAAACCTGCCACTAGGGGCAACAGGGAGCACTATTACTTAATGTTTTAACCCTATCCAAAACCTTAACCTTTACCTTAACCATTCAGAATGAGTCTCTAAACTTACACCTCTACTTCTAAATTTGATGTTTGGAGAAATGGAACGATACAGTGCAGCAGGAGCAACAAAAACACTTTGAAATTTGACGTTTGGAGCAAATTCTAAATTTGCCATTTGGAGAATGTGAATCTAATTCTGCAGTGAGACTGTGAGAGCTTGTTGGAACAGAGAGATAGAGACAGAGAGAAGAAGAGGAGAGGAAGAAGGATAAGGGTAAAGAGGAGGGAGAGGGGCGTACAGTATACAGATGGAGAGACAGACAGAGGAAGAGGAGGAGTAGAAGATGAGGGGGAGAGGGGAAGACAGGAGGGAAAGAAGAAAAGGAGAGAGATGTAAAAGGCAGAATGAGAGGAGGAGGAAGAGGAGGAGGGAAGAAAAAGAGGATGAAAGAAGAACCGTGCTATAAGAGAGAAATAGAGAGAGAAACAACATTTATAATTAAAAACAAAATGATTTCATTGAAATTGAGGTCATTCTCCACATCTCAATGTCAATAAAGTGAGCGTCAGTTCACTCCATATGGAATAAGACTTGACAGTATCATTGCATCTCTCAGATAGTGAATGTGATGTTGTGTTGTCCCTATTCCAACTATCCAGTCTACTGTATGAGATCAGAGATCTGTTGGATGGATCAGGAGTAACTGCATTCTATTGGGGTTGGTTCTGAGTGTGTGTGTCTGACAGTATGTGTGTCCGTGTATGCGTGTGTATGTGTGCGTGTGTCTGCGTGCGTGTGTGTGCGTGTGTGTGTGAGCGTACAGACGTGCATGTATGTGTGTGTTAGACGATATTAGGTTTCATCAGAGGGAAACACTGATTCAGCACAAAGGAAGCCCAATCTTACTCCTTGGCTGAGTTCGGTTTTCATGTTTCCACAGCAGAAAAAGCACTGTACTTATTGAAGCATATCAATAGAGAACCCTGCAGCTCTCTGTCATACAATCTCACTGTCTGAGGTTTTACCTTCTGGACTAAATGTCTCTCAGCATACAGCTGGTAGAGATAAAAGAACACAATCATGAACATTGCAATAGAACCATTAGACCTTTTAGTCTTGGAACAAAGTCAGTACGCAAATAGATGATATTTCTCTTTTCTCTCTCGTTGTGTTTCTGTGTCTTCCAATACGAAACAGGCCAGAGAAACAGTGTCTTCTCTCAAACTGACACGGGTGAAGGCAGTGTAAACACACACACACTAACTGGTTGTGACATGTTGTTCCTGCTAATATATCTTTATAGCCTGTGGCAGCATCATCTCCCTTGTTGATATTTAGCTCTTCATCAACAAGACAAGGTGGGGGTTGCTATGGGAACGTCTAGCAGAGATGTCTATCACTAATCTCTCTGAGAAGCGTATTGTTGAGAGAGCTGTGTCAATGGCAACGATCTTCATGAAGATTTATGAAAACATTATTGCTAAATATTATCACTAAACATTATCGTTAAACATTTTCCCTAAACATTATCCTTAAACATTATTACTAGCATCACGAAACATTATCACAAAACAACATTGCAAAACATTATTACAAAATTTTATAGATAAGCATTATCACTAGACATTATTGCCAAACATTATCCCTAAACGATATCCCTAAACATTATCCCTCAACATTATCCTTAACAATTGTCCCTAAACATTATCCCTCAACATTATCCTTAACCATTGCCCCTAAACATTATCCCTCAACATGATCCTTAACCATTGTCCCTAAACATTATCCCTCAACATGATCCTTAACCGTTGTCCCTAAACATTATCCCTCAACATTATCCTTAACCATTGTCCCTAAACATTATCCCTCAACATTATCCTTAACCATTACCCTTAACCATTATTAAAAGTCATTATTAAAAGTGTACTCCCTTTGTAGATACTCCACTGAAACTAGAGAAACATTTAGCTC
>NC_048590.1:41601350-41611350 GCF_013265735.2 Oncorhynchus mykiss
AGAGAGAGAATAAGAGGTTCTCTGTCCAGAGTTTAGGAAGAGAAAATGGATTCCGACTCGGGGGAGCAGAGTGAGGGGGATCTCTCTCCAGGTAAGATTGCTTGCTAATGTATGTGTGTGTGTGTGTGTGTGTGTGTGTGTGTGTGTGTGTGTGTGTATGTGGCTGCGTTTATATGTGTGTATGTGTGTTTGTTTGTGTGTGTGTTTGTGTCTCTGTGTCTATTCAAACTTGTAGTAGGTAGAGGTTTCCATTAATGGTTAAAAGGTTAGGATTGGACTGTGATCTTTCCTGTGTTTATTTATCTCTGGTCTGTACATGCGGAGTTGCAGCCTGCCTTCCGCTCTGTGTGTGTCTGTAAGCCGGCTCAGTGTGTGAGCCGTGGCCATGATTAGCGGGCCAGGCAAGCTGAGACACGTGTGTGTGTGTGTGTGTGTGTGTGTGTCTGTGTGTGTGTGTGTGTGTGTGTGTGTGTGTGTGTGTGTGTGTGTGTGTGTGTGCGCGTGTGTGTGTGTGTGTGTGTGTGTGTGTGTGTGTGTGTGTGTGTGTGTGTGTTTGTGTACGGGTACGTGTGTCTGTGTACGTGTGTCTGTGTGTGTGTGTCTGTGTGTGTGTGTGTGTGTGTGTCTGTGTGTCTGTGTACGTGTGTGTGTGTGTGTGTCTGTGTGTGTGTGTGTGTCTGTGTAAGTGTACGTGTGTCTGTGTGTCTGTGTCTGTGTACGTGTGTGTATGTGCGTGTCAGTGAGTGTGTGCTTACGTACATACGTGCCTGTGTGTGCATGATTGTGTGTGTGTGTCAAGCTATTAGATTTGATAATAATCAACACATCTACTAGGGGCCTCCTCTGTACTCTCCTCCCCTCAAGTCAGCCTGTCAGAGGATACATCAACATTTAACTGACAGGTTCTGTCTGACTACATGGACAGAGTGTGGCTCTCGTCTTACGTTCCAATACGGAGATCAATATTTACACATTACCTGCGTCCCAAATGGAGCCCTATTCCCTATATAGCACACTACTTTAGACGAGGGCCCTATTCCCTATATAGCACACTACTTTTGACCAGAGCTCTATAGGCCTTGGTCAAAGTGGTGCACTAAAATGGGAACATGGTGTCATTTGGAACGCACCCTTACAGATGTAGGATCTTTATTAAATCCATCTAAAGTTTGTCATTTCCACTTTAACATTTCAGACTCTATTTGCCCTAACAAAAAACCTACAAAGAAATGACATGAATTATAACCCACATAATAATTCACACTTCCTGTTACTGCAGGATTATTTTCCTGGTGTATCAAACTGGCCCAAATGAAGTTCCTCCATCTGTATTGTGTGTCTATGAAAGTTGTATGGTTGTAAAGTCCAGGGGCCAGACTTGACTGTGGCAGTGAAAGAAACAGTTAGAGCTCCTGGATGTATGTTTCCTTATGGCTATTTATAAAGTAGCTGTGATCCTACAGAGAATTCCACTCAGGCAATACAACTGTCTTCACACACACACACACACACACACACACACACACGCACAACCCATCATTAATCCAGCCAGTTTACTTGTGATACAGTATTCGACCTCCATCCATGTCTGAGGATATCGGGAGATGATGTGGAAACCGGCCACTAGGGGCAGCAGTGAGTGTTTTGCTATGAGGGACGGGGATGGCGGATGGGCGTAAACATCTGCCACTGATTCCAAGAGTTCCAATCCCAAACCTTAACCCTAACCTCAGAGTTAATGCCTAACCTTGAGAAAATGTGGAGTTAATGTCTGAACTTAACCCTAACCTAAACCATTCAGAGTTAATGCCTAACCTTGAGAAAATGTGGAGTTAATGTCTGAACTTAACCCTAACCTCAGAGTTAATGCCTAACCTTGAGAAAATGTGGAGTTAATGTCTGAACTTAACCCTAACCTAAACCATTCAGAGTTAATGCCTAACCTTGAGAAAATGTGGAGTTAATGTCTGACCTTAACTCTAACCTAAACCATTCAGAGTTAATGCCTAACCTTGTGAAAATGTGGAGTTAATGTCTGACCTTAACCCTAACCTTAAAAATTCTGAGGTTATGCCTAAACTTGAGAAAATGTGGAGTTAATGTCTGAACTTAACCCTAACCTTAAAAATTCTGAGTTTATGCCTAAACTTAACCTTGAACACTTAGAAATTTGACGTTTGAGAAACGTGGATGGACGTCTAATTGTGACATGAGATTGTGAGAGCTGGTAGCATTAATCATAGGAATACATTCAGAAGGCCTGTTGTCATAGTAATGTTGGTACAGGCTGTAATATACAACATCAGGTGGTGTCCTCAGTATAGCGCCCTATGTCTGAAAGTCCCCTGTTCTTTACCATATCTCTAATGTCGTGGTTTATCTTCAGTCACAGGACCCCTAACCCTTCTGAGCCCTGTGTGAAGGGCCGTGTTTACGTTTGGTCTGGTTTTGAAAATTGTTTGGGGAGACAGAGGCTTACTGTGCCGGAGACATTAGGATATCCTTAAAGCCCACAGCATTCTCACTCTCCTCTCTCTCTTTAGTCACTCTTTCTCTCACTCTCCCCCTCTCTCACTGACTCTCCTTTATCTCACTCTCCCCACATTAATACACTCTCCCCCTCTCTCACTGACTCTCCTTTATCTCACTCTCCCCACATGAATACACTCTCCCCCTCTCTCACTGACTCTCCTCTCTCTCTTAAGTCACTCTTTCTCTCACTCTCCCCACATCTCACTGACTCTCTTTCTTTCTTTCTTTCTTTCATTCATTCTTTCTTTCTTTTTTTCTTTATTTCTTTCTTTCTTTCATTCTTTCTTTCTTTCTTTCTTTCTTTCTTCCTTTCATTAATTTGTGACTCTCTCTACCACCCCTATCTCTCTAACTCACTTTCCCCTTTCTCCTGTCTCTCTCTCTCTCTCTTTCTCTCTCGTCCCCCCTCTTCTACCCCTCTCTTTATCTATCTCTTTCTCTCTTTCTCTCTCGTCCCCCCTCTTCTACCCCTCTCTTTATCTATCTCTCTCTCTCTTTCTCTCTCGTCCCCCCTCTTCTACCCCTCTCTTTATCTATCTCTCTCTCTCTTTCTCTCTCGTCCCCCTCTTCTACCCCTCTCTTTATCTATCTCTCTCGTCCCCCCTCTTCTACCCCTCTCTTTATCTATCTCTCTCGCTGGCATTTTAATCTTGCTCAAAGCAGAGGCTAGTGTCTAAAGCTGTGATCCTTCATTCAAATGATTCTCTTTTTAGAGGGAATTATACCTGAACAAAGCTACAATACAGGACTCCTCAAACAACCATAACACTGTCTGTTAATACAGTAGGTAGGAGAGGGGAGGAGAGGGCAGGAGAGGGGTGGAGAAGGGGAGGAGAGGGGAGAAGGGGAGGAGACGGGAGAAGGGGAGAAGGGGAGGAGAGGGGAGGAGAGGGGAGAAGGGGAGGAGAGGGGAGAAGGGGAGGAGAGGGGAGAAGGGGAGGAGAGGGGAGTAGGGGAGAAGGGGAGGAGAGGGGAGAAGGGGAGGAGACAGGAGATGGGGAGAAGGGGAGGAGAGGGGAGAAGGGGAGAAGAGGGTAGAAGGGAAGGAGAGGGGAGAAGGGGAGAAGAGGAGGGAAAAGGGGAGGAGAGGGGAGAAGGGGAGGAGAGGGGAGAAGGGGAGGAGAGGAGAGGGGAGAAGGGGAGGAGAGGGGAGAAGGGGAGGAGAGGGAAGGGGAGGGGAGAAGGGGAGGAGAGGGGAGAAAGGGAGGAGAGGGGAGAAGGGGAGAAGAGGAGGGAGAATTGGAGGAGAGGGGAGAAGGGGAGGAGAGGAAAGGAGAGAAGGGGAGGAGAGGGGAGAAGGGGAGGAGAGGGAAGGAGAGGGGAAAAGGGGGGAGAAGGGAGAAGGGGAGGAGAGGGAAGAAGAGGGGAAAAGAGGAGGAGAGGGGAGAAGGGGAGGAGAGTGGAGAAGGGGAGGAGAGGGAAGGAGAGGGGAAAAGGGGGGGAGATGGGAGAAGGGGAGGAGAGGGAAGGAGAGGGGGAAAGGAAGGAGAGGGGAGAAGGGGAGGAGAGGGGAGAAGGGGAGGAGAGGAAAGGAGAGGGGAAAATGGGAGAAGAGGGGAGAAGGGGAGGAGAGGGGAGGAGAGGGAAGGAGAGGGGAAAAGGAGGGAGATGGGAGAAGGGGAGGAGAGGGGAGGAGAGGGAAGGAGAGGGGAAAAGAGGAGGAGATGGGAGAAGGGTAGGAGAGGGAAGGAGAGGGGAAAAGGGAGGAGAGGGGAGAAGAGGAGGAGAGGAAAGGAGAGGGGAAAAGGGGAGGAGAGGGGAGAACGGGAGGAGAGGGGAGAAGGGGAGGAGAGGGAAGGAGAGGGGAGAAGGGAAGGAGAGGAAAGGAGAGGGGAAAAGGGGAGGAGAGGGGAGAAGGGGGTGAGAGGGGAGAAGGGGAGGAGAGGGGAGAAGGGGAGGAGAGGGGAGAAGGGGGAGATGGGAGAAGGGGAGGAGAGGGAGAAGGGGAGGAGAGGGGAGAAGGGGGAGATGGGAGAAGGGGAGGAGAGGGGAAAGGGAAGGAGAGGGGAAAAGGGGAGGAGAGGGGAGAAGGGGAGGAGAGGGAAGGAGAGGGGAAAAGGGGGGAGATGGGAGAAGGGGAGGAGAGGGGAGAAGGGGAGGACATGTTTGGTTATATTTCTCTTTCTATGGTCTATTGACTCCTATCTACTCTCCTGGGCCCTGTGAACTCATTGGACTACCCTGTCTCTCTCTCTCTCACTCTCTCTCTCACACACACATACCTTTCCCATGGCACACACCCATTTACTGCCCTTCACACACGTTATCCCTCTTGCAGCCCAAACACTCTTCTCCCTTCCTACAAACACACCCTTACACCCTTGAACACACACACACATACATTGCCAAAATCCAGAAGCTGGAAGCTGGAAAATCTTTCAAACTCAGAAGAGAGAGAGAGAGGAAAAGAGAAAGAGATGGAGGGAGGCCCTGACTGGAAAAGACGACTCAGGAAAAGAGAGAGAGAGGAAAAGAGAGAGAGATGGAGGGAGGCCCTGACTGGAAAAGACAACTCAGGAAAAGAGAGAGAGGAAAAGAGAGAGAGATGGAGGGAGGCCCTGACTGGAAAAGACGACTCAGGAGAAAGTGATTTTTCCTCTAGTTGCAGTAAAAGAAGAGTTTAGGTCATAAACACTAGCACACCTCGCAGCAGGGCCTGAAGTGTGTGTCTCTGCATTCCATGGTCTGACTCAGTTAGAATCCCCCACCTTATTCAGTTTAAAGAGGCAGACCCTTTACTGAAACATGGAATTAGTCTTCACTTTTAGGTCACAGGAAACACACACTGATCTTGCTTTTCACACCCGGATGACATCATTGGCTGTGGACTTTGCGGAGCCGGGCTGTCCGATAGAACTGCAGTAATCTCTTTGTGTGTGTGTGTGGCTGTGTGTGTTTGTGTGCGTGTGTGTGTGTGGCTGTGTGTGTTTGTGTGCGTGTGTGTGTGTGGCTGTGTGTGTTTGCGAGTGTGTGTGTGTGGCTGTGTGTGTTTGTGTGCGTGTGTGCGTGTGGCTGTGTGTGTTTGTGTGCGTGTGTGTGTGTGGCTGTGTGTGTTTGTGTGCGTGTGTGTGTGTGGCTGTGTGTGTTTGTGAGTGTGTGTGTGTGGCTGTGTGTGTTTGTGTGCGTGTGTGTGTGTGGCTGTGTGTGTTTGTGTGAGTGTGTGCGTGTTGCTGTGTGTGTTTGTGTGCGTGTGTGCGTGTGGCTGTGTGTGTTTGTGTGCGTGTGTGTGTGTGGCTGTGTGTGTTTGTGTGCGTGTGTGGCTGTGTGTGTTTGTGTGAGTGTGTGCGTGTGGATGTGTGTGTTTGTGTGCGTGTGTGCGTGTGGCTGTGTGTGTCGCTGTGCATTTGAGTGTGTGTAAGTTTATGTGCATGTGTGTGTGTGTGTGTGTGTTTGTGTGTGTGAGTCTATGTGCGTGTGTGTGTGAACCACAGTCATTTCCTCCAGGCCTAGTATAGTTGGTTAGTCAGTGATATGGCAGCTAGGCGGACTAAAGCAGCAGTCCCAAACCAACACTGGAGTAGACCTGATGCCCGATGGGACTGATGCCTTTTAGCAAAGCCTGACTGATCCACTAGTGCTCTAGTCAAAGTGCTCTAGTCAAAGTGCTCTAGTCAAAGTGCTCTAGTCAAAATGCTCTAGTCAAAGTGCTCTAGTCAAAATGCTCTAGTCAAAGTGTTCTGTACAAAGTGCTCTAGTCAAAGTGTTCTGGACAAAGTGCTCTAGTCAAAGTGTTCTGGACAAAGTGCTCTAGTCAAAGTGCTCTAGTCAAAGTGCTCTAGTCAAAGTGCTCTAGTCAAAGTGCTCTAGTCAAAGTGCTCTAGTCAAAGTGCTCTGGACAAAGTGCTCTAGTCAAAGTGCTCTAGTCAAAGTGCTTTAGTCAAAGTGCTCTAGTCAAAGTGCTCTAGTCAAAGTGCTCTAGTCAAAATGCTCTAGTCAAAGTGCTCTAGTCAAAGTGTTCTGGACAAAGTGTTCTAGTCAAAGTGCTCTAGTCAAAGTGCTCTAGTCAAAGTGTTCTGGACAAAGTGCTCTAGTCAAAGTGCTCTAGTCAAAGTGCTCTAGTCAAAGTGCTCTAGTCAAAGTGCTCTAGTCAAAGTGCTCTAGTCAAAGTGCTCTAGTCAAAGTGCTTTAGTCAAAGTGCTCTAGTCAAAGTGCTCTAGTCAAAGTGCTCTAGTCAAAATGCTCTAGTCAAAGTGCTCTAGTCAAAGTGCTCTAGTCAAAGTGTTCTGGACAAAGTGTTCTAGTCAAAGTGCTCTAGTCAAAGTGCTCTAGTCAAAGTGTTCTGGACAAAGTGTTCTAGTCAAAGTGCTCTAGTCAAAGTGCTCTAGTCAAAGTGTTCTGTACAAAGTGCTCTAGTCAAAGTGCTCTAGTCAAAGTGCTCTAGTCAAAGTGCTCTAGTCAAAGTGCTCTAGTCAAAGTGCTCTAGTCAAAGTGTTCTAGTCAAAGTGCCCTGAGTCAAAGTGTTCTGGACAAAGTGCTCTAGTCAAAGTGCTCTAGTCAAAGTGCTCTAGTCAAAGTGCTCTAGTCAAAGTGCTCTAGTCAAAGTGCTCTAGTCAAAGTGCTCTAGTCAAAGTGCTCTAGTCAAAGTGCTCTAGTCAAAGTGCTCTAGTCAAAGTGCTCTGGACAAAGTGTTCTAGTCAAAGTGCTCTAGTCAAAGTGCTCTAGTCAAAGTGCTCTAGTCAAAGTGCTCTAGTCAAAGTGCTCTAGTCAAAGTGCTCTAGTCAAAGTGCTCTAGTCAAAGTGCTCTGGACAAAGTGTTCTGGACAAAGTGTTCTAGTCAAAGTGCTCTAGTCAAAGTGCTCTAGTCAAAGTGTTCTGGACAAAGTGTTCTAGTCAAAGTGCTCTAGTCAAAGTGCTCTAGTCAAAGTGTTCTGGACAAAGTGCTCTAGTCAAAGTGCTCTAGTCAAAGTGCTCTAGTCAAAGTGCTGTAGTCAAAGTGCTCTAGTCAAAGTGCTCTAGTCAAAGTGCTCTGTACAAAGTGCTCTAGTCAAAGTGCTCTAGTCAAAGTGTTCTGGACAAAGTGCTCTAGTCAAAGTGCTCTAGTCAAAGTGTTCTGGACAAAGTGCTCTAGTCAAAGTGCTCTAGTCAAAGTGTTCTGGACAAAGTGTTCTAGTCAAAGTGCTCTAGTCAAAGTGCTCTAGTCAAAGTGTTCTGGACAAAGTGCTCTAGTCAAAGTGCTCTAGTCAAAGTGCTCTAGTCAAAGTGCTCTAGTCAAAGTGCTCTAGTCAAAGTGCTCTAGTCAAAGTGCTCTAGTCAAAGTGCTCTAGTCAAAGTGTTCTGGACAAAGTGTTCTAGTCAAAGTGCTCTAGTCAAAGTGCTCTAGTCAAAGTGTTCTGGACAAAGTGCTCTAGTCAAAGTGCTCTAGTCAAAGTGTTCTGGACAAAGTGCTCTAGTCAAAGTGCTCTAGTCAAAGTGCTCTAGTCAAAGTGCTCTAGTCAAAGTGCTCTAGTCAAAGTGCTCTAGTCAAAGTGCTCTAGTCAAAGTGTTCTGGACAAAGTGTTCTAGTCAAAGTGCTCTAGTCAAAGTGCTCTAGTCAAAGTGTTCTGGACAAAGTGCTCTAGTCAAAGTGCTCTAGTCAAAGTGCTCTAGTCAAAGTGCTCTAGTCAAAGTGCTCTAGTCAAAGTGCTCTAGTCAAAGTGCTCTGGACAAAGTGTTCTAGTCAAAGTGCTCTAGTCAAAGTGCTCTAGTCAAAGTGCTCTAGTCAAAGTGCTCTAGTCAAAGTGCTCTAGTCAAAGTGCTCTAGTCAAAGTGCTCTAGTCAAAGTGCTCTGGACAAAGTGTTCTGGACAAAGTGTTCTAGTCAAAGTGCTCTAGTCAAAGTGCTCTAGTCAAAGTGTTCTGGACAAAGTGTTCTAGTCAAAGTGCTCTAGTCAAAGTGCTCTAGTCAAAGTGTTCTGGACAAAGTGCTCTAGTCAAAGTGCTCTAGTCAAAGTGCTCTAGTCAAAGTGCTGTAGTCAAAGTGCTCTAGTCAAAGTGCTCTAGTCAAAGTGCTCTGGACAAAGTGTTCTAGTCAAAGTGCTCTAGTCAAAGTGCTCTAGTCAAAGTGCTCTAGTCAAAGTGCTCTAGTCAAAGTGCTCTAGTCAAAGTGCTCTAGTCAAAGTGCTCTAGTCAAAGTGCTCTGGACAAAGTGTTCTAGTCAAAGTGCTCTAGTCAAAGTGCTCTAGTCAAAGTGCTCTAGTCAAAGTGCTCTAGTCAAAGTGTTCTGGACAAAGTGTTCTAGTCAAAGTGCTCTAGTCAAAGTGCTCTAGTCAAAGTGTTCTAGTCAAAGTGCTCTGGACAAAGTGTTCTAGTCAAAGTGCTCTAGTCAAAGTGCTCTAGTCAAAGTGCTCTAGTCAAAGTGCTCTAGTCAAAGTGTTCTAGTCAAAGTGCCCTGAGTCAAAGTGTTCTGGACAAAGTGCTCTAGTCAAAGTGCTCTAGTCAAAGTGCTCTAGTCAAAGTGCTCTAGTCAAAGTGCTCTAGTCAAAGTGCTCTGGACAAAGTGTTCTGTACAAAGTGCTCTAGTCAAAGTGCTCTAGTCAAAGTGTTCTGGACAAAGTGCTCTAGTCAAAGTGCTCTAGTCAAAGTGTTCTGGACAAAGTGCTCTAGTCAAAGTGCTCTAGTCAAAGTGTTCTGGACAAAGTGCTCTAGTCAAAGTGCTCTAGTCAAAGTGCTCTAGTCAAAGTGCCCTGAGTCAAAGTGTTCTGGACAAAGTGCTCTAGTCAAAGTGCTCTAGTCAAAGTGCTCTAGTCAAAGTGCTCTAGTCAAAGTGCTCTGGACAAAGTGTTCTGTACAAAGTGCTCTAGTCAAAGTGCTCTAGTCAAAGTGCTCTAGTCAAAGTGCTCTGGACAAAGTGTTCTGTACAAAGTGCTCTAGTCAAAGTGCTCTAGTCAAAGTGCTCTAGTCAAAGTGCTCTAGTCAAAGTGCTCTAGTCAAAGTGCTCTAGTCAAAGTGCTCTGGACAAAGTGTTCTGTACAAAGTGCTCTAGTCAAAGTGCTCTAGTCAAAGTGTTCTGGACAAAGTGCTCTAGTCAAAGTGCTCTAGTCAAAGTGCTCTAGTCAAAGTGCTCTAGTCAAAGTGCTCTAGTCAAAGTGCTCTAGTCAAAGTGTTCTGGACAAAGTGCTCTAGTCAAAGTGCCCTGAGTCAAAGTGCTCTGGACAAAGTGCTCTAGTCAAAGTGTTCTGGACAACGTGCTCTAGTCAAAGTGCTCTAGTCAAAGTGCTCTAGTCAAAGTGCTCTGGACAAAGTGCTCTGGACAAAGTGCTCTAGTCAAAGTACTCTGGTCAAAAGTAGTACACTATGAAGGGAATAGTGTGCCATTTGGGGGCAAAACCGTGATCACTACAGTATATTACTAAATCATCACTCACACAGTATGACTATACAACTATATTACTGACTATTGTTTTGTAATTAGCCTTTAAAACATGAACCCTTATTGGAGCAGTGGTTAGCATGTCTGCCTATATGGGCTGGGAAACCCGGGATGGAGACCC
>NC_048590.1:41616350-41618850 GCF_013265735.2 Oncorhynchus mykiss
TACGTTGTACACGGAGGATATTTTTGCAGAATTCTGCCTGCAGAGTCTCAATTTGGTGTTTGTCCCATTTTGTGAAGTCTTGGTTGGTGAGCGGACCCCAGACCTCACAACCATAAAGGGCAATGGGCTCTATGACTGATTCAAGTATTTTTAGCCAAATTCTAATTGGTATGTTGAAATTTATGTTCCTTTTGATGGCATAGAATGCCCTTCTTGCCTTGTCTCTCAGATCGTTCACAGCTTTGTGGAAGTTAGCTGTAGAGCTGATGTTTAGCTCTCTCTCGCTGTCTCTCTCTTTCTCTCTCTCTCTCTCTCTCTCTCTCTCTCTCTCTCTCTCTCTCTCTCTCTCTCTCTCTCTCTCTCTCTCTCTTTCTATCTACCTGTCTCTCTCCCTCCCTCTCTCTCTCCCCCCCTCTCTCTCTCTCTCTCTCTACTCTCTCTCGTTCTCTCTCTCTCTTTCTCTCTCTCTTCTTTCTCCATTTCTTTGTGACTCAAACTGTGACAGGCTTTCAGGCCTATGGCTCATCAGTCAGTCAAAAAGGGATATCATCCTCCCTCCCTATCTCAGCTCCACAGGGAGCTGACCACACAAACACAAACACACAGTTATTCAGTTGCAATGACAAGCCACCATCTCAGACTGATTACTGATGGAGTCCCAGAGGGAGAAAGAGAGAGAAAGAGAGATGTTAAAGAGTTTGCTATACTTAAACTCTTTCACATCATCCTTAGCTCTGGCATCTTCCCCAATATTTGGAACCAATGACTGATCACCCCAATCCACAAAAGTGGAGACACATTTGACCCCAATAACTACCGTGGGATATGCATAAAAAGCAACCTTGGGAAAATCCTCTGCATTATCATTAACAGCAGTCTCATACATTTCCTCAGTGAAAATAATGTACTGAGCAAATGACAAATAGGCTTTTTACCAAATTAACAAACGATAGACCACGTATTCACCCTGCACACCCTAACTGACGAACAAACAAACCAAAACAAAGGCAAAGTTTTCTCATGCTTTGTTGATAAAAAAAAGCTCTTGACTCAATTTGGCATGAGGGTCTGATTTACAAATTGATGGAATGTGGTTTTGGGGGAAAAAAACATATGACATTATAAAATCCATGTACACAAACAACAAGTGTGCAGTTAAAATTGGCCAGAAACACACTAATTTCTTCCCACAGGGCCGTGGGGTGAGACAGGTATGCATCTTAAGACCCACCCTCTTCAACACATATAACAACGAATTGGCCAGGGCACTAGAACAGTCTGCAGCACCCAGCCTCAACCTACTAGAATCTGAAGTCAAATGTCTACTGTTTGCTGATGATCTGGTGCTTCTGTCCCCCCAATTAGGATCTGTCAAACAAAAATACTTCTGTTAAAGAACCCGTTGTCTATTTTTGGGTGTGAGGTCTGGGGCCCGCTCACCAACCAAAAATTCACAAAATGGGACAAACACCAAATTGAGACTCTGCATACAGAATTCTGTACAAATATCCTTTGTGTACAATGTAAAACAAATAATGCATGCAGAGCAGAATTAGACTGATACCCGCTAATTATCAAAATCCAGAAAAGAGACATTACATTCTACAACCCCCTGAAAGGAAGCTATTCCCAAACCTTCCATAACAAAGTCATCACCAACAGAAAGATGAACCTGGAGAAGAGTCCCCTAAGCAAGCTGGTCCTGGGGCTCTGTTCACAAAATACAAACAGACCCCACAGAGCCACAGGACAGCAACACAATTAGACCCAACCAAATCATGAGAAAACAAAAAGATAATTCCTGACACATTGGAAAGTATTAACAAAAAAACAGAGAAAACTAGAATGCTATTTGACCCCAAACAGAGAGTACACAGTGGCAGAACACCTGACCACTGTGACTGACCCAAATTTAAGGAAAGCTCTGACTATGTACAGACTGAGTGAGCATATCCTTGCAATTGAGAGAGGCTGCCATAAGCAGACCTGGCTCTCAAGATAGGACAGGCTATGTGCCCACTGCCCACAAAATGAGGTGGAAACTGCACTTCCTAACCTCCTACCAAATGTATGACCATATTAGAGACACATATTTCCCTCAGATTACACAGACCCACAAAGAATTCGAAAACAAACCAATTTTGATAAACTCCCATATCTATTGGGAGAAATACCACAGTGTGCCATCACAGCAGCAAGATTTGTGACCTGATACCACAAGAAAAAGGGCAACCAGTGAAGAACACACACCATTGTAAATACAACCCATATTTATGTTTATTTATTTTCCCTATTTACTATTTGCACATAATATGACATTTTACATTTCTTTATTATTTTCAAACTTTTGTGTAATGAGTGAAATGATTACTGTTAATTTGTTTAATTCTTAGTTTATTATCTATTTCACTTGCTTTGGCAACATAAACATATGTTTCCCATGCCAATAAAGCCCTTCAATTGAAATTGAAATTGAATTGAATTGATAGAAAGAAAGAGA
>NC_048590.1:41623850-41626350 GCF_013265735.2 Oncorhynchus mykiss
ACAGTAGTAAAACTCCTTACAGCAGGTACAGTAGTATAACTCCTTACAGCAGGTACAGTAGTACAACTCCTTACAGCAGGTACAGTAGTATAACTCCTTACAGCAGGTACAGTAGTAAAACTCCTTACAGCAGGTACAGTAGTATAACTCCTTACAGCAGGTACAGTAGTAAAACTCCTTACAGCAGGTACAGTAGTATAACTCCTTACAGCAGGTACAGTAGTAACACTCCTTACAGCAGGTACAGTAGTTAAACTCTTTACAGCAGGTACAGTAGTATAACTCCTTACAGCAGGTACAGTAGTAAAACTCCTTACAGCAGGTACAGTAGTAAAACTCCTTACAGCAGGTACAGTAGTATAACTCCTTACAGCAGGTACAGTAGTAAAACTCCTTAGAGCAGGTACAGTAGTATAACTCCTTACAGCAGGTACAGTAGTATAACTCCTTACAGCAGGTACAGTAGTAAAACTCCTTACAGCAGGTACAGTAGTATAACTCCTTAGAGCAGGTACAGTAGTATAACTCCTTACAGCAGGTACAGTAGTAAAACTCCTTAGAGCAGGTACAGTAGTATAACTCCTTACAGCAGGTACAGTAGTATAACTCCTTACAGCAGGTACAGTAGTAAAACTCCTTAGAGCAGGTACAGTAGTATAACTCCTTAGAGCAGGTACAGTAGTATAACTCCTTACAGCAGGTACAGTAGTATAACTCCTTAGAGCAGGTACAGTAGTATAACTCCTTAGAGCAGGTACAGTAGTAAAACTCCTTACAGCAGGTACAGTAGTAACACTCCTTAGAGCAGGTACAGTAGTAACACTCTAGAGCAGGTACAGTAGTAAAACTCCTTACAGCAGGTACAGTAGTAAAACTCCTTAGAGCAGGTACAGTAGTAAAACTCCTTACAGCAGGTACAGTAGTAAAACTCCTTACAGCAGGTACAGTAGTAAAACTCCTTAGAGCAGGTACAGTAGTAAAACTCCTTACAGCAGGTACAGTAGTAAAACTCCTTACAGCAGGTACAGTAGTATAACTCCTTACAGCAGGTACAGTAGTACAACTCCTTAGAGCAGGTACAGTAGTAAAACTCCTTACAGCAGGTACAGTAGTAAAACTCCTTACAGCAGGTACAGTAGTAAAACTCCTTACAGCAGGTACAGTAGTAAAACTCCTTAGAGCAGGTACAGTAGTAAAACTCCTTACAGCAGGTACAGTAGTAAAACTCCTTACAGCAGGTACAGTAGTAACACTCCTTACAGCAGGTACAGTAGTAAAACTCCTTACAGCAGGTACAGTAGTAAAACTCCTTAGAGCAGGTACAGTAGTAAAACTCCTTACAGCAGGTACAGTAGTAAAACTCCTTACAGCAGGTACAGTAGTAAAACTCCTTACAGCAGGTACAGTAGTATAACTCCTTACAGCAGGTACAGTAGTATAACTCCTTACAGCAGGTACAGTAGTAAAATTCCTTACAGCAGGTACAGTAGTATAACTCCTTACAGCAGGTACAGTAGTAAAACTCCTTACAGCAGGTACAGTAGTATAACTCCTTACAGCAGGTACAGTAGTACAACTCCTTACAGCAGGTACAGTAGTACAACTCCTTACAGCAGGTACAGTAGTATAACTCCTTACAGCAGGTACAGTAGTAAAACTCCTTACAGCAGGTACAGTAGTATAACTCCTTACAGCAGGTACAGTAGTAAAACTCCTTACAGCAGGTACAGTAGTATAACTCCTTACAGCAGGTACAGTAGTAACACTCCTTACAGCAGGTACAGTAGTTAAACTCTTTACAGCAGGTACAGTAGTATAACTCCTTACAGCAGGTACAGTAGTAAAACTCCTTACAGCAGGTACAGTAGTAAAACTCCTTACAGCAGGTACAGTAGTATAACTCCTTACAGCAGGTACAGTAGTAAAACTCCTTAGAGCAGGTACAGTAGTATAACTCCTTACAGCAGGTACAGTAGTATAACTCCTTACAGCAGGTACAGTAGTAAAACTCCTTAGAGCAGGTACAGTAGTATAACTCCTTAGAGCAGGTACAGTAGTATAACTCCTTACAGCAGGTACAGTAGTATAACTCCTTAGAGCAGGTACAGTAGTATAACTCCTTAGAGCAGGTACAGTAGTAAAACTCCTTACAGCAGGTACAGTAGTAACACTCCTTAGAGCAGGTACAGTAGTAACACTCTAGAGCAGGTACAGTAGTAAAACTCCTTACAGCAGGTACAGTAGTAAAACTCCTTAGAGCAGGTACAGTAGTAAAACTCCTTACAGCAGGTACAGTAGTAAAACTCCTTACAGCAGGTACAGTAGTAAAACTCCTTAGAGCAGGTACAGTAGTAAAACTCCTTACAGCAGGTACAGTAGTAAAACTCCTTACAGCAGGTACAGTAGTATAACTCCTTACAGCAGGTACAGTAGTATAACTCCTTACAGCAGGTACAGTAGTACAACTCCTTAGAGCAGGTACAGTAGTAAAACTCCTTAC
>NC_048590.1:41628850-41701350 GCF_013265735.2 Oncorhynchus mykiss
GTGAGGACAACCTTGATAGGCCACCACTGATAAAGATGGTTCTGTTTTCACTGGCAATTCCAAACAGTGTCAGGTGTGTGTGTGTGTGTGTGTGTGTATGTGTGTGTGTGTGTGTGTGTGTGTGTGTGTGTGTGTGTGTGTGTGTGTGTGTGTGTGTGTGTGTGTGTGTGTGTGTGTGTGTGAACAGCGTCAGTGCTCTGTTGACTCCAGATACCTGATACGTCTGTCCGATGGTGTGTGCGTAAGCAGAAACCAGGGTCTATGAATGTCCTACTGCAAAACATCATCATAAACACACACATGCGCTGGCTTGAGCAGGGGGACCTTGCGTGCGCTGCAGGATGTTAATCCATGACGGCGTAGTGTGTTACTTATGGTTTTCTTTGAGACTGTGGTCCCAGCTCTCTTCAGGTCATTGACCAGGTCCCGCCGTGTAGTTCTGGGCTGATCCCTCACCTTCCTCATGATCATTGATGCCCCACGAGGTGAGATCTTGCATGGAGCCCCAGACCGAGGGTGACTGACCGTCATCTTGAACTTCTTCCATTTTCTAATAATTGCGCCAACAGTTGTTGCCTTCTCACCAAGCTGCTTGCCTATTGTCCTGTAGCCCATCCCAGCCCTGTGCAGGTCTATAATTGTATCCCTGATGTCCTTACACAGCTCCCTGGTCTTGGCCATTGTGGAGAGGTTGGAGTCTGTTTGATTGAGTGTGTGAACAGGTGTCTTTTATACAGGTAACGAGTTCAAACAGGTGCAGATAATACAGGTAATGAGTGGAGAACAGGAGGGCGTCTTAAAGAAAAACTAACAGGTCTGTGAGAGCTGGAATTCTTACTGGTTGGTAGGTGATCAAATACTTACGTATGTCATGCAATAAAATGCAAATTAATTACTTAAAAATCATACAATGTGATTTTCTGGATTTTTGTTTTAGATTCCGTCTCTCACAGTTGAAGTGTACCTATGATAAAAATTACAGACATCTACATGCTTTGTAAGTAGGAAAACCTGCAAAATCGGCAGTGTATCAAATACTTGTTCTCCCCACTGTATGTTTTTCCAGCAGTAGACTGTGGTCAATAATATCAAAAGCTGTTTTGAAGTCTAACAAAGCAGCTCACACCATCTTTTTATCATACATTTACCTCAGCCAATCATCAGTAATTTGTGCTGTGCTGTGCATGTTGAATGTCTTTCGCTATAACTGTGTTGAAAGTCTGTTGTCAATCCATGACGGCGTAGTGTGTTAATAATGTTTTTTTTTGAGACTGTGGTCAATGCGGGGCGGCAGGGTAGCCTAGTGGTTAGAGAGTTGGACTAGTAACCGGAAGGTTGCAAGTTCAAACCCCCGAGCTGACAAGGTACAAATCTGTCGTTCTGCCCCTGAACAGGCAGTTAACCCACTGTTCTTAGGCTGTCATTGAAAATAAGAATTTGCTGTTAACTGACTTGCCTAGTAAAATAAAAACATTTGTTTAATGTAAAATAGCATTGTATCTGGTCAAACATAATTTTTTCCAAAAGGGATCATCATGTTTCTGTCACTATTAATGGTGCATGACTGATTCTCGCAGAAACAGAACACTCACACACACAGAGAGAGTGCAGTCGTGTGTGTAATTAGTCCACCCAGCCTGGTGGCTGTATTCAATATCAGTCTAGTTTGTCTTAGCTGCTGTTTCTAATAACTCCATCCTCTGATGACTTGGGAACCTTCCCAAAACAAACCTTACGTCCCATTCCACAGCCACATTCCTGGGCCGAAGCTCAGCATTCCGAGGTCTGACAGGGTTCCGGGGATGTGTGTTCTGATGTAACGCAGCAGAAGGTGTTGACTCAGCATTCTGAAACCAGCAATTGGAACAAAGACATATTGTCTCTGCTAGCCAACTAACATAGCTGTAGACAGGCTATCTCTGCTAGCCAGCTAACATAGCTATAAACAGGCCACCTGGTCCCTGCTAGCCAGCTAACATAGCTATAAACAGGCTAGCTGGTCCCTGCTAGCCAGCTAACATAGCTATAAATAGGCTATCTGGTCCCTGCTAGCCAGCTAACATAGCTATAAACAGGCTATCTGGTCCCTGCTAGCCAGCTAACATAGCTATAAATAGGCTATCTGGTCCCTGCTAGCCAGCTAACATAGCTATAAACAGGCCATCTGGTCCCTGCTAGCCAGCTAACATAGCTATAAACAGGCTAGCTGGTCCCTGCTAGCCAGCTAACATAGCTATAAAGAGGCTATCTAGTCTCTGGCCAAACCTGCTAACACAGCTAACACCTCCTCAATGCTGGTTGACAGTTCATGTCAACCAGCATAAATGTTGACATAGAGAATGTTGTTGGGGTTGAGGATGTTGTTGGGGTTGGGGTTGGAGATCTTGTTCGGGTTGGGGATGTTGTTGGGGTTGGAGATGTTGTTGGGGTAGGGGATGTTGTTGAGGTTGGGGATGTTGTTGGGGTTGAGGATCTTGGGGATGTTGTTGGGGTTGAGGATCTTGTTGGGGTTGGGGATGTTGTTGGGGATGAGATTGGGGTTGGCGTTGAGGTTGGGGATGGGGATGTTGTTGGGGATGTTGTTGGGGTTGGGGTTGGGGTTGGGGTTGAGGACAGGCTTAAACCATGAGCTACAGTACTGCTACAAGGATAGCGCGTATTCAATCCCTGTGCTAAACACTTGTTTTGTAATTTTAACTTAACCCTTAACCCTTTACCTTAACCAATCATAGTTAATACCTAAACTTAAATGTCAAGGTTAGTTTTGGTTTTACTTTAGCGCATTTTGATTGACAGCTATCGTGTGTGTCTGCGTGTATGTGTGTGAGCGCACTCTTGTACTAAAATCTCAATACTTCCGTCAGCTGCACAATAGATTGAGAAAGAATGAACAAAAAGTGAAAGAGAGGAGGAGAAAGAGGGAAGGGAAAAGAGGAGAGAACGAGGGAAGAGAGAAAGGCCCACTGAGAGGATTCACCATGTAGACTGGAAAATAAAAAAGCCCTACTCACTGAAATAGTCTTCAGATGCGTGCACCATGTACTAAGACACACGGGATGGTAAAAGACACACTTTGAATTTGAAATGTAACTTATAATGGCAATTGTATAGCTGCTGTAACTATACACATCTTTCAAAACAAGCAGAGTGTAGGTAGTAATCAGTGTGCGGTATGTCCAACACAACTTTCCTCTTGGGGACAATAAGAGTGGATCGTATTGTATACTGTATACTGTCTGTGTCTGTGTGCCAAGGCTACAGTGTTACTTCAGGTCAGGACAGGCTTCTCTCTCTCTTTCTGGTATCCAGAGAACCATATTACCAACAGATGGGGAGATGAGAGGTTTGCGGTTGTTGGATAAATGTCAAATATCGACCTGGGCTTGTAAGATCAAGTTACTTATGAGAAGCACAAGAGAGGTGAGGACTCTGTGCCACCATGCCTGCATTAGCTACAGGTCTGAGAGGACACACACAAACTCACACACACACACCAATTCCCTATTATACCCTCTTCACTTCTGTGCACTTCTGTGCTAAAAGCTATCTCCCACTTCTTACCATCATTTTCTTCTCTCTCCCGCTTTCACACTCTCCCACTCTCCCCTTTCAATTAAATTCAATTCAATTCAATTGAAAGGCTTTATTGGCATGGGAAACATATGTTTACATTGCCAAAGTAAGTGAAATAGATAATAACCAAAGTGAAATAAACAATAAAATGAACAGTATACATTACAATCACAAAAGTTCCAAAATAATAAAGTGATTTAAAATGTCATATGTCTATATACAGTGTTGTAATGATGTGCAAACAATTAAACTACAAAAGGGTACATAAATAAACATGAATATGGGTTGTGTTTACAATGGTGTTTATTATGTTATTCACCTTTCTTTAACCAGGTAGGCTAGTTGAGAACAAGTTCTCATTTGCAACTGCGACATGGCCAAGATAAAGCAAAGCAGTTCGACATATACAACAACACAGAGTTACACATGGAATAAACAAACATACAATCAATAATACAGTAGAAAAATCTATGAGATAAGAGATAAGGCAATAAATAGGCCATGGTGGTGAAGTAATTACAATATAGCAATTAAACACTGAAATGGTAGGATGTACAGAAGATGCAAAGGAGCAAGATAAATAAATAAATACAGTATGGGGATGAGGTAGATTGGATGGGCTAATTACAGATGAGCTATGTACAGGTGCAGTGATCTGTGAGCTGCTCTGACAGCTGGTGCTTAAAGCTAGTGAGGGAGGTAAGAGTCTCCAGCTTCAGAGATTTTGCAGTTTGTTCCAGTCATTGGCAGCAGAGAACTGAAAGTAGAGGCGGCCAAAGGAAGAATTGGATTTGGGGGTGACCAGTGAGATATACCTGCTGGAGCTCGTGCTATAGGTGGGTGCTGCTATGGTGACCAGTGAGCTGAGATAAGGCGGGGGCTTTACCTAGCAGAGACTTGTAGATGACCTGGAGCCAGTCAGTTTGGCGACGAGTATGAAGCGATGGCCAGCCAATGAGAGCGTACAGGTCGCAGTGGTGAGTAATATATGGGGCTTTGGTGACAAAACGGATGGCACTGTGATAAACTGCATCCAATTTGTTGAGTAGAGTGTTGGAGGCTATTTTATAGATGACATCGTCGAAGTCGAGGATCGGTAGGATGGTCAGTTTTATTAGGGTATGTTTGGCTGCATGAGTGAAGGATGCTTTGTTGCAAAATAGGAAGCCAATTCTAGATTTAATTTTGGATTGGAGATGCTTAATGTGAGTCTGGAAGGAGAGTTTACAGTCTAACCAGACACCTAGGTATTTGTAGTTGTCCATATATAGAAGTCAGAACCGTCCAGGGTAGTGATGCTGGACAGGCGGGCAGATGCGCGCAGTGATTGGTTCAAGAGCATGCACTTAGTTTTACTTGCATTGAAGAGCAGTTGGAGGCCACGGAAGGAGAGTTGCATGGCATTGAAGCTCGCCTGGAGGTTAGTTAACACAGTGTCCAAGGAAGTGCCAGAAGTATACAGAATGGTGTCGTCTACGTAGAGGTGGATCAGAGAATCACCAGCAGCGAGAGCGACATCATTGATGTATACAGAGAAGAGAGTCGGCCTGAGAATTGAACCATGTGGCACCCCCATAGAGATTGCAAGAGGTCTGGACAACAGGCCCTCCGATTTGACACACTGAACTCTATCAGAGAAGTAGTTGGTGAACCAGGCGAGGCAATAATTTGAGAAACCAAGGCTGTTGAGTCTGCCAATAAGAATGTGGTGATTGATAGAGTCAAAAGCCTTGGCCAGGTTGATGAATACGGCTGCACAGTAATGTCTCTTATCACTGGCAGTTATGATATCATTTAGGTCCTTGAGTGTGGCTGAGGTATTGGTGTCTAGATGGAATTTGTATTTGTGGTCCTGGCAACTGGACCTTTTTTGGAACACCATTATTTTGGTCTTACTGAGATTTACTGTCAGGGCCCAGGTCTGAAATAATCTGTGTAGAAGATCTAGGTTCTGCTCTAGGCCCTCCTTAGTTGGGGACAGAAGCACCAGATCATCAGCAAATAGTAGACATTTGACTTCAGATTCTAGTAGGGTGAGGCTGGGTGCTGCAGAGTGTTCTATTGCCCTCGTCAATTTGTTTACATATATATATATATATTGAAGAGGGTGGGGCTTAAACTGCATCCCTGCGTGCGTTAGTTCGTTTGTGCCTACGTGCGTGTGGGCACTTTTGTGTTTGTTTATAATTACAAATAAAGGCTATCGATGATACAGACAGTGATCTATTGTAAAGAAACAAAATATTAGCCGCAAGCTCCGGCTCCAAGGGAAACGTGTTTAAGCCCAGTGACAGGCACTCGTTATTTATGCATAAACTTAGTGCCTAATTTAACCAGCCGGGAGGTGCCGGCGACAGCAGCAAAGCAACCCAGTGTGTCCAAAACACATTTGACATTTGGAGAAACATGGACAAAAATCGTAATCTGAAGTCAAATTGGTCAAACTGTGAGATCTTGTTGGAGAGAGAAAGAGAGCAGATATGGGGCTACTGCACAGAGCAGCAAAAGAGAAAGGAGGGGATATGTCAGGCTTATCTCTGTCTGTCTCTCTGTCTCTGTCTGTCTCTCTGTCTCTCTCTGTCTCTCTGTCTCTGTCTCTCTGTCTGTCTCTCTGTCTCTCTCTGTCTCTCTGTCTCTCTGTCTCTGTCTTTCTCTCTCTGTCTCTCTCTCTCTGTCTCTCTCTGTCTCTCTCTGTCTTTCTCTCTCTGTCTCTCTGTCTCTCTGTCTCTCTCTGTCTCTCTCTGTCTCTCTCTGTCTTTCTCTCTCTGTCTTTCTCTCTCTGTCTCTCTCTGTCTCCCCCTCCCCCTCCCCCTCCCCCAGGCTGAATTCCTACTCAGGGAAACTAGAAAGAAGTCAAGAAGAAAAAAAGCCTCTTTAATCATAATGGTTGATATGTGGTGTGTAATTTGGTGCTGGGTGGGATGAAAATAAAACCCATTCACAGCTGTACTCTGCCCACGCCTCACATGTGTGTGTGTGTGTGTGTGTGTGTGTGTGTGTGTGTGTGTGTGTGTGTGTGTGTGTGTGTGTGTGTGTGTGTGTGTGTTTGTATGCATGTGTGTGTGTCTATTGGAGCGTGCGTGCAAGTGTTAGCTTGCTATACACATGCTATATGTTAGCTTGCTGGCATTTCTCTGAGGAGTCTGTTTCTAGTTTTCCTCTCCATTACAAGCCTATAGCTTCTGTTCTGCATACATGTGACACACATGTGATTTGCTTTTGGTCATTTACATACTTATTTATATACTTATTTATGTATGTATTTATTCATGTATTCATTTATTTATTATTTCATTCATTCATCTATCTATCTATTTATCAGTGGTGGAAAAAGTACCGAATTGTCATACTTGAGTAAAAGTAAAGATACCTTAATAGAAAGTTACTCAAGTAAAAGTGAAAGTCATCCAGTAAAATAATTATTGAGTAAAAGTCTGAAAGTATTTGGTTTAAAATGTACTTAGGTTTTAAAAGTAAATGTAATTGCTAAAATATATTTAAGTACCAAAAGTAAAAGTACAAACCATTTCAAATTCCTTATATTAAGCAAAGCAGACTGTACCATTTTCTTGTTTTTAAAATGTATGGATAGCCAGGGGCACACTCCAACACTCAGACATTATTTACAGATATCCAGGGGCACACTCCAACACTCAGACATTATTTACAGATATCCAGGGGCACACTCCAACACTCAGACATTATTTATAGATAACCAGGGGCACACTCCAACACTCAGACATTATTTACAGATATCCAGGGGCACACTCCAACACTCAGACATTATTTACAGATAGCCAGGGGCACACTCCAACACTCAGACATTATTTACAGATATCCAGGAGCACACTCCAACACTCAGACATTATTTACAGATATCCAGGGGCACACTCCAACACTCAGACATTATTTACTGTCACGTTCTGACCTCTATTTCCTTTGTTTTGTATGTAGTTAGTATGGTCAGGGCGTGAGTTGGGTGGGCAGTCTATGTTTGTTTTTCTATGATTTGGGTATTTCTATGTTTCGGCCTAGTATGGTTCTCAATCAGAGGCAGGTGTCATTAGTTGTCTCTGATTGAGAATCATACTTAGGTAGCCTGGGTGTCACTGTGTGTTTGTGGGTGATTGTTCCTGTCACTGTGTTTGTTGTCACAGGATAGGACTGGTTTGCGTTTTCACATTTCTTGTTTTTGTTAGTTTGTTCATGTGTAGTGATTTATTAAAACATGAATAACCACCACGCTGCGTTTTGGTCCGCCTCTCCGTCAATGGAAGAAATCCCTTACAGAATCACCCACCCCAACAGGACCAAGCGGCGTGGTAACGGGCAACGGCAAGAGGAGCAGCAGGAGAAGCAACAGAGGCAGCAGCAACAGGAGCAGCAGCAGCAGCAGTGGGAGAGGCTGCACTATTTGGAGAAATGGACATGGGAGGAAGATTTGGATGGTAAAGGACCCTGGGCTCAGCCAGGAGAATATCGCCGCCCCAAGGAAGAACGGGAGGCGGCGAAAGCGGAGAGGCGCCGGTATGAGGAGGCAGCGCGGCGTCGTGGATGGAAGCCTGAGAGTCAGCCCCAAAAATGTATTGGGGGGGGGCTAACAGGGAGTATGGCTACGCCAGGTAGGAGACCTGAGCCAACTTCCTGTGGTTACCGGGGGGCTAGAGAGACCGGGCAGGCACCGTGTTATGCTGTGGAGCGCACGGTGTCCCCAGTGCGGGTGCACAGCCCGGTGCGGTACATTCCAGCTCCGCGTATCGGCCGGGCTAGAGTGGGCATCGAGCCAAGTGCCATGAAGCCGGCTCTACGCATCTGGTCTCCAGTGCGTCTCCTTGGGCCGGCTTACATGGCACCAGCCTTGCGCACGGTGTCCCCGGTTCGCCTGCATAGCCCAGTGCGGGCTATTCCACCTCGCCGCACTGGCAGGGCGACCGGGACCATTCAACCGGGTAAGGTTGGGCAGGCTCGGTGCTCAAGAGCTCCAGTGCGCCTGCACGGCCTGGTCTATCCGTCACCACCTCCACGCA
Source organism: Oncorhynchus mykiss (assembly GCF_013265735.2). Classification (NCBI taxonomy): domain Eukaryota; kingdom Metazoa; phylum Chordata; class Actinopteri; order Salmoniformes; family Salmonidae; genus Oncorhynchus; species Oncorhynchus mykiss. The sequence goes on from NC_048590.1 coordinate 41,637,451, forward strand.
CCAGCCCTCCGGTGTCAGCCCCCCGTACCAGGCTGTCTCTCCGGCCCATCCTTACAGGGGCTCCCTCCTCTCCAGCGCTGCCGGAGTCTCCCGCCTCTCCGGCGCTACCAGAGCCTTCCTCCTGTCCAGCGCTGCCGGAGTCTCCCGCCTGTTCGGCGCTACAAGAGCTACTCAGTCCGGCGCTTCTAGAGCCTTCCTCCTCTCCAGCGCCGCCAGCGCCGCCCGTCTGCCCAGCGCCGCCAGTGTCGCCTGTCTGCCCAGCGCCACCCGTCTGCCCAGCGCCGCCCGTCTGCCCAGCGCCGCCAGTGCCGCCCGTCTGCCCAGCGCCACCAGTGCTGCCCAGCGCCGCCAGTGCCGCCCGTCTGCCAGGAGCCGCCAGTGCCGCCCGTCTGCCAGGAGCCGCCAGTGCCGCCCGTCTGCCAGGGGCCGCCAGTGCCGCCCGTCTGCCAGGGGCCGCCAGTGCCGCCCGTCTGCCAGGGGCCGCCAGTGCCGCCAGTCAGCCAGGTGCCGCCAGTCAGCCAGGGACCGCCAGTGCCGCCAGTCAGCCAGGGGCCGCCAGTAAGCCAGGGGCCGCCAGTGCCGCCAGTCAGCCAGGGGCCGCCAGGGGCCGCCAGTCAGCCAGGGGCCGCCAGTAAGCCAGGGGCCGCCAGTGCCGCCAGTCAGCCAGGGGCCGCCAGTAAGCCAGGGGCCGCCAGTGCCGCCAGTCAGCCAGGGGCCGCCCGAGCAGCTGCCCCTCTGTCCCGAGCTGCTGCCGTCCCTCTGTCCCGAGCTGCTATCGCCCCTCTGTCCCAAGCTGCTGCCGCCCCTCTGTCCCGAGCAGTTGTCCCTCTGTCCCGAGCAGCTGCTTCACCTCAGTCCCGAGCTGCCCCTCTGTCCCAAGCAGCCCCTCTGTCCAGTGGGGTCATTGAGAAGGGTGGCCATGGTGAGAAAGCCACGGAGGCGGACAATAAGGCGGACTAAGACAATGGTGAAGTGGGGTCCGCGTCCCGCGCCAGAGCCGCCACCGCGGACAGACGCCCACCCAGACCCTCCCCTATAGGTCAAGGTTTTGCGGCCGGAGTCCGCACCTTTGGGGGGGGGGGGTACTGTCACGTTCTGACCTCTATTTCCTTTGTTTTGTATGTAGTTAGTATGGTCAGGGCGTGAGTTGGGTGGGCAGTCTATGTTTGTTTTTCTATGATTTGGGTATTTCTATGTTTCGGCCTAGTATGGTTCTCAATCAGAGGCAGGTGTCATTAGTTGTCTCTGATTGAGAATCATACTTAGGTAGCCTGGGTGTCACTGTGTGTTTGTGGGTGATTGTTCCTGTCACTGTGTTTGTTGTCACAGGATAGGACTGTTTTGCGTTTTCACATTTCTTGTTTTTGTTAGTTTGTTCATGTGTAGTGATTTATTAAAACATGAATAACCACCACGCTGCGTTTTGGTCCGCCTCTCCGTCAATGGAAGAAATCCCTTACATTTACAGATATCCAGGGGCACACTCCAACACCCAGACATTATTTACAGATAGCCAGGGGCACACTCCAACACTCAGACATTATTTACAGATATCCAGGGGCACACTCCAACACTCAGACATTATTTACAGATATCCAGGGGCACACTCCAACACTCAAGACATTATTTACAGATAGCCAGGGGCACACTCCAACACTCAGACATTATTTACAAAAGATGCCTTTGTTTTTAGTGAGTCTGCCAGACCTTAGGGAGTAGGGATGACCACATGTTCTCTTGATAAGTGTGAGAATTTCAACATTTTCCTGTCTTGCTAAGCATTCAAAATATAACGAGTAATTTGGGTTGTCAGGGAAAATGTACAGAGTAAAAAGTATAATATTTTCCTTAGGAATGTAGTGAAGTAAAAGTTCTCAAAAATATAAATACTAAAGTAAATTACAAATACCCCCAAAACAACTTAACCTCAAGTAAAAATACTTGAAAGTACTACTTAAGTACTTTACACCACTGATATTGATTATTGTTCATTCTTTCGTTCATTCATTTTTTTATTCATTAATTAATTTGTTTAGTCATAGGGACAGGAGTTTTCCATGTGAACTGGCCAGGATAAACTCCTGACCCAACTCTAAGGCCCTCATGATCCCCCTCAGTCTACCAGTCAGTCATTATCTCCCTCAGTCTACCTGTTAGTCATTATCCCCCTCAGTCTTCCAGTCAGTCATTATCCTCCTCAGTCGTCCAGTCAGTCATTATCCTCCCCGGTCTACCTGTCAGTCATTATCCCTGTCAGTCTACCAGGCAGTCATTATCCCCCTCAGTCTACCAGTCAGTTACTATCCCCTTCGGTTTACCAGTCAGTCATTATCCACCTCAGTCAACCAGTCAGTCATTATCCCCCTCAATCTACCAGTCAGTCATTATCCCCTCAGTCTACCAGTCAGTCATTATCCCCCTCAGTCTACCAGTCAGTCACTATCCCCTTCGGTTTACCAGTCAGTCATTATCCCCCTCAGTCTACCAGTCAGTCATTATCCCCCTCAATCTACCAGTCAGTCATTATCCCCCTCAGTCTACCAGTCAGTCATTATCCCCCTCAGTCTACCAGTCAGCCACTATCCCCTTTGGTCTACCAGTCAGTCACTATCCCCCTCCGTCTACCAGTCTGTCACTTTCCCCCTCCATCTACCAGTCAGTCAGACCACTGTAGTTTTACTGTACAGTCATGGCCAAAAGTTTTGACAATAACACAAATATTAATTTTCACAAAGTCTGCTGCCTCAGTTTGTACAGTATGATGGCAATTTGCATATACGCCAGAATGTTATGAAGAGTGATCAGATGAATTGCAATTAATTGCAAAGTCCCTCTTTGCCATGCAAATGAACTGAACATTTCCACTGCATTTCAGCCCTGCCACAAAAGGACCAGCTGACATCATGTCAGTGATTCTCTCGTTAACACAGGTGTGTGTTGACGAGGACAAGGCTGGAGATCACTCTGTCATGCTGATTGAGTTCGAATAACAGAGCGTAAGTTTGAAAAGGACGGTGGTGCTTGGAATCATTGTTCCTACTCTGTCAACCATGGTTACTTGCAAGGAAACATGTGCCGTCATCATTGCTTTGCACATAAACGGCTTCACAGGCAAGGATATTGCTGCCAGTAAGATTGCACCTAAAATCAACCATTTATCAGATCATCAAGAACTTCAAGGAGAGAGGTTCAACTGTTGTGAAGAAGGCTTCAGGGCGCCCAAGAACGTCCAGCAAGCGCCAGGACCATCTCCTAAAGTTGATTCAGCTGCAGGATCAGGGCACCACCAGTACAGAGCTTGCTCAGGAATGGCAGCAGGCAGGTGTGAGTGCATCTGCACGCACAGTGAGGCAAAGACTTTTGAAGGATGGCCTGGTGGCAAGGTGCTCCATCATGCTGGAAAAGGCATTGTTCATCACCAAACTGTTCCTGGATGGTTGGAAGAAGTTGCTCTCGGAGGATGTGTTGGTACCATTCTTTATTCATGGCTGTTTTCTTAGGCAAAAAAGTTTTCTTGGCTGAGAAGCAACCTCACACACGAATGGTCTCAGGATGCTTTACTGTTGGCATGACACAGGACTGATGGTAGCGCTCACCTTGTCTTCTCCGGACAGTATTTTTTCCGGATGCCCCAAACAATCGGAAAGAGGATTCATCAGAGAAAATGACTTTACCCCAGTCCTCAGCAGTCCAATCCCTGTACCTTTTGCAGAATATCAGTCTGTCCCTGATGTTTTTCCTGAAGTGGCTTCTTTACTGACCTTCTTGCCATAAGGCAAAAGTGATAACTAAGTGGCTCGGGGAACAAAACATAGATATTTTGGGTCCATGGCCAGGAAACTCCCCAGACCTTAATCCCATTGAAAACTTGAGGTCAAGCCTCAAGAGGCGGGTGGACAAACAAAAACACACAAATTCTGACAAACTCCAAGCATTGATTATGCAAGAATGGGCTGCCATCAGTCAGGATGTGGCCCAGAAGTTAATTGACAGCATGCCAGGGCTGATTGCAGAGGTCTTGAAAAAGAAGGGTCAACACTGCAAATATTGACTCTTTGCATCAACTTCATGTAATTGTCAATAAAAGCCTTTGACACTTATGAAATACTTGTAATTATACTTTAGTATTCCATAGTAACATCTAACAAAAATATCTAAAGACACTGAAGCAGCAAACTTTGTGAAAATTAATATTTGTGTCATTCTCAAAACTTTTGGCCACGACTGTAGTATGAAGGAGTGGAATGATTATCTAAAATAAGTGTTGTTTGACAAAAGAGAAAGTAGCCAGAGAAGTTGTTGTTTTTACGTTAGAGAATGTAAGAGGTAAATGACGCAAAGCTATCCAGACTATTGTACTGCGTATGTGTGTGAGAATGTGTGTGTGTCGGCCATTTCACTGCAAGTTTCAGACGATTTGATTTTCCAGATAATTTACTGTACTGACTTCATTTAACCTTTACTGATCCAGGAACTGATCCTCTTCAGACTTCCCCTTTAATGCTACTGATATAATTGCTGCTGGTCTGACAAGCACAGTACAACTGTAGACCTATGTGACAAAGTGTTATGAGTTTGACTCCTGTACTCTGAGTTTACAGTATGTGTTCACTGTAAGAAGTGCCTGACTACGGTATGACTTTAAAAGGAGGGTTAGTATAAAGCATATCTTCTCTGTGTGTTTGGTCCTGATTCGTCCTTCTCTTTGACAAGAGCTTTAAACAGAGAGACAGAGAGGAATGTGTGTTTGACTGGGTGGGCAATGGAGCTAAACACTAACTCTCTCTCTCCTTCATCTACACCTCTCTCTATCTCTCTCCTTCATCTACACCTCTCTCTATCTCTCTCCCGTTACTCCCCCTATCTCCCTCTTCCCCCTCTCTCCTTATCCATTCTCCTACCTCCCCTTCCTCTATCCCCCCTCTCCCCAACTCTCTCCCCCCTAACTCCTCCTCTCTCTCCCCCACCATCCTCTCCTCCCCATCTCTCTCTCTCCCCTCCTTCTCCACCCTATCTCCCCCTCCAGGCCAGGAGTGTTTCAACTCTCGCTCCCTGGCCCTCCAGGCACAGAAAAAGATCCTATCCAAGATGGCGACCGTGGCGGTGGCCAACCTCCTGACAGACGACGTCAGCAGTGAGATCCTGGACGAGCTGTACAAGGTCAGCCGGGAGTTCACCAAGAGTAAGAAGGAGGCCCACAAGATCGTCAAAGACGTCATCAAGATCGCCCTGAAGATCGGCATCCTGTACCGCAACCACCAGTTCAGCCCAGACGAACTGGACACGGTCGAACGCTTCAAGAAAAAGATGAACCAGGCAGCCATGACGGCGGTCAGCTTCTACGAGGTGGACTACACGTTCGACCACCGCATTCTGTCAGAGTTGCTGCTGGAATGCCGGGATCTTCTGCATGCGCTGGTAGAGCAGCACCTGACCCTGCGGTCGCACACTCGCATCGACCACGTGTTCAACCACTTTGCCCACGGGGAGTTCCTGGCCGAGCTGTACGGAGATGGAGAGGATTACAGACTGTACCTGAGGAAGATCTGCAATGGGATCAACAAACTGCTGGACGAGGGAACACTTTAACCTCTGACCCCTGATCTCTCACCTCTCACCTGACATTTGACTCTGCTCCTCCCTTCCTATTACTCAATCTCCATGGTTGCGGCTCAATAATCCCCCCTTTCTCCTGAAGTGTGCACTTGTTCACTTCCCTTCATAGATTTGAATGGAAATTATTGGTATATGGAACCTCCTTGTAGCCCATGCCTACACTAATCCAATATTTTTACATTTGTGGGGAGTAGCAGATGAGTGCACACTTCAGGAAGAGGGAGAGATTATTGGGATGCACTCCTCCTCTTCCTCCGGTCTCTCCACGGATCTGCTTTCCCTCCTCTCATTCCTTCTCTTTTTAAAAACCCTGATCTGTTCTGTTCTACCTTTATCCTTCTTTTTCCTCCTGTTCTCCAACTTCCTCCTCTCTTTTCTCTCCTCCTCTCCCACTTCCTCCTCTCTTTTCTCTCCTCCTCTCCCACTTCCTCCTCTCTTTTCTCTCCTCCTCTCCCACTTCCTCCTCTCTTTTCTCTCCTCCTCTCCAACTTCCTCCTCTCTTTTCTCTCCTCCTCTCCCACTTCCTCCTCTCTTTTCTCTCCTCCTCTCCAACTTCCTCCTCTCTTTTCTCTCCTCCTCTCCCACTTCCTCCTCTCTTTTCTCTCCTCCTCTCCTACTTCCTCCTCTCTTTTCTCTCCTCCTCTCCCACATCCTCCTCTCTTTTCTCTCCTCCTCTCCCACTTCCTCCTCTCTTTTCTCTCCTCCTCTCCCACTTCCTCCTCTCTTTTCTCTCCTCCTCTCCAACTTCCTCCTCTCTTTTCTCTCCTCCTCTCCCACTTCCTCCTCTCTTTTCTCTCCTCCTCTCCTACTTCCTCCTCTCTTTTCTCTCCTCCTCTCCCACATCCTCCTCTTTTCTCTCCTGCCCGGATCTCTCTTTTATTCTACTGAGCTTCCTAGACAGGGATGTGCTTTAATCTTCCTCTCCTTGTTTCTCTCCTTATTCTCCTGCTCCTCTACTTTCCTATCCTTGTTTATCTCCTTATTCTCCTGATCCTCTACTTTCCTCTCCTTGTTTCTCTCCTTATTCTCCTGCTCCTCTACTTTCCTCTCCTTGTTTCTCTCCTTATTCTCCTGATCCTCTACTTTCCTCTCCTTGTTTCTCTCCTTATTCTCCCGCTCCTCTTCTTTCCTCTCCTTGTCTCTCTCCTTATTCTCCTGCTCCTCTACTTTCCTCTCCTTGTTTCTCTCCTTATTCTCCTGATCCTCTACTTTCCTCTCCTTGTTTCTCTCCTTATTCTCCTGCTCCTCTACTTTCCTCTCCTTGTTTCTCTCCTTATTCTCCTGATCCTCTACTTGCATCTCCTTGTTTCTTTCCTTATTCTCCTGCTCCTCTACTTTCCTCTCCTTGTTTCTCTCCTTATTCTCCTGCTCCTCTTCTTTCCTCTCCTTGTTTCTCTCCTTATTCTCCTGATCCTCTACTTTCCTCTCCTTGTTTCTCTCCTTATTCTCCTGATCCTCTACTTTCCTCTCCTTGTTTCACTCCTTATTTCTGTGGAGTTTCCATGACGTTGATGAACTGTATGTATAATTCTAAGATATTTAACTGGTGTCACAACTCTGTTCTGTGAGGTGTTTTCTCTACATCCTTCTCCCTCACCCTCTCCTTCTCCCACTCCCTCTCCCTCTCCCTCACCATCCCCAAAGTTGTTAAGAGTGTGGCGCTAGCAAATCCAAGGTAATTGGTTCACTTCCCACAAGGATCATACACATATTAAAGACATATTCACTCACGGACATGGTTAGTGGCTTTGCATAAAAGCATCTGCTAAGTGACAGATATTATATCCTAATAGCGTCTAGGAAGTCACATTAGGAGAGAAATGTGAAATGGGGGGTGGATCACCAGCTTAGCGTCTGATAGGCTATGACTGCGACTGGTCGTTCACATAGCAACGTAGCCCACATAAAACAACAAGACCCATGAGAGACCTGTGAATCAGAATACTTTTTTCCCTCTTTGGCATTCAAGAAATCCAGAATCTGTGTTGATTACGTGATGGCAACATTATACATACTTTATTCTGTAGTGTTCGTACTTATAGCTTTACTGCTCTGAATCAAGGCCAAAAAGAATGATGATATTTTGTAAATACACTGTTTGTTCTCTCTCCTTTTGTCATCATTACTGTGTGTGGGCGTCATGATGTCTTATATCAGGACCTGGAGTTTTTCCTGACCACGTGACCTTCATTACCAGGAAAAACTCCTGACCATATAGTACTGTATACTGTATACATCGTTAACCAATCACAGCCAACCGTTACCATTTCCTGCCAAATACTAAGGCTGGGATTCAATCCTCCACGCACTATAACAATGTTTTAAAGAAGGAGGCCCACAAGATGTTTACCATGAATACGATCTCTGGGAATGTCGGGGCAAATGCCTTTAAAAGCTGCATTGTTGGTTGTAGCACGCCACGGATTGAGGCCAGGCCTAAATTAATCTTGCAGCTCTGACTGTTAAGGCCTTGATGATAACTCTGTCCCTATGGTGTTCTCTGCATTTTCCCTATAGAGCAGTGTTTTGTGTGTGTGTATGTGTGTCTGTACACATTTTACTATACTTGAGAATACAAAAATAGTAAACCAACTAAAATTCAGGGAAGTTAGGAAATTGTGCTGGTACTCACTTGCAAAAATGCTCTAAAGGCTAGGGATTAGGTTAAGGATTAGTGTTAGAATTAGGGTTAGGGTTAGAAGTTAGGGTTAGGGGTTAAGGTTAGGGTTAAGGTAAGGATTAGGTTTAGCGTTAAGGAAAATGCGATTATGAATCAATTGTTGGTCCCCAAAAAGTCCTCACAAGTATAGTAAGACGTACAGTATGTGTGTGTAAGTGTGTGTGCTCGCGTGCGCATCATGTGTCTGTAGCCTCTCTGCCAGGGTGTAACAAGTTCATATTTTATTAAAGAGTCCTTATAAATCAAGTTTGATGCTTTGTTCAGTTACATTTTATGACCACTCATCCTGCTCCCCTCCACCCATCCTCTCCTTTCCCATCTTCTCCCATCCTTTTATCCCCCTTCTCCCCTCCCCGCCTCCTCCTCCTCTCTTCACTCCTCTTTTCCCCTCCTATCTCTCCTTCCCTACCCTCCCCTCCACTCCCCTCACCTCCTCCTCTCCTCTCTTCACTCCTCTTTTCCCCTCCTATCTCTCCTTCCCTACCCTCCCCTCCACTCCCCTCACCTCCTCCTCCTCCTCTCTTCACTCCTCTTTTCCCCTCCTATCTCTCCTCCCCTCCACTCCCCTCACCTCCTCCTCTCCTCTCTTCACTCCTCTTTTCCCCTCATATCTCTCCTTGCCTACCCTCCCCTCCACTCCCCTCACCTCCTCCCCGCCTCCTCCTCCTCTCTTCACTCCTCTTTTCCCCTCCTATCTCTCCTTTCCTACCCTCACCTCCACTCCCCTCACCTCCTCCTCTCCTCTCCTCCTCAAAGTCTCCAGCTGATTCAGGCATCCTACATTACATGAATGATTGAGAGGCTTGAACTGTGAGACAATGAGACTGAGGATAGAATAGGACTTCAGGACTATTAGACTGAGGAGACTGAGCTTAGAATAGGGCCTCAGGACAATGATACTGAGGATAGAATAGGACTTCAGGACTATTAGACTGAGGAGACTGAGCTTAGAATAGGGCCGCAGGACAATGAGACTGAGGAGACTGAGGATAGAATAGGACTTAGGGACTATTAGACTAAGGAGACTGAGCTTAGAATAGGGCCTCAGGACAATGAGACTGAGGAGACTGAGGATAGAATAGGGCCGCAGCACAATGAGACTGAGGAGACTGAGGATAGAATAGGGCCGAATGACAATGAGACTGAGGAGACTGAGGATAGAATAGGGCCGCAGGACAATGAGACTGAGGAGACAGAGGTTAGAATAGGACAATGAACTGAGGAGACAGAGGTTAGAATAGGACAATGAGACTGAGGAGACAGAGGTTAGAATAGGACAATGAGACTGAGGAGACAGAAGTTTGAATTGGACCTCATGACATGGCCTGGTAACACATGCACATCCACGCACGCCCTCTTGCTCAAGCACACACTAGCAGGCACACACATATGCACACTCGCACACTCTCACACTCTCACATACACACAGACATGCATAAACACACACATAGCACACAGGTGGTGTGGGTTATAAATACCAAGAAATGAAGCATGGATGAAACACATCCAGTCTTTCCAGACTGGCCTCTGTGTCAGTGACCTCATGAGGAGCCCATGCTCTGATCGTCCCAAATGTCATCCTATTCCCTATGTACAGAAGTACACTATCTTTGACAAGAGCCCAATATCAGAGGAGACCTGTGACCTCTAGTGGCAGGAAAGAGGAACATCATAACTGGCTCTATGGATACTTGGTCTTTGTTCCAAATTGCACCCTATTGCCTATATAGAGTACTACAGTACTTTGGACCAGGGCTCCCTGTGTAGGGAATAGGGTGCCATTTGTACTATCTGTATTGCTGTATAGCTGCTGTGTTTAAGTGTTCTTTCACCTTGTTGGTGATACTTATTCAAGCCTTTCTACAGAGCATATAGTTTGGGGCCAATAGGTAGCATGGTGCTTGTAACGCCAGGGTAATGGGTTTTATTACCAGGACCACCCATTTGCAAAATGACTGTAAGTGCCTTTAGATAAAGGAGTCTGCTATTAGAGTCTGCTGGCATCTATTATTATATTAGGACATCAGATGAGCGATGATACAGATGATGAGGAAGTGACACTCAGTATCTTACCGCACACCCCCCTCCCACACACACCCCCCACACACACCCCCAATGATGAGGCTGATACAAGTAAATAAGTTCTCTTTAATATGATTTATGTATCATCAAGTGATTTGAGAGGCTGGATATGACACACATCAACTTCATCATCCCAGACACCCTAGACCCACTCCAATTTGCATACCGCCCCAACAGATCAACAGACAACGTAATCTAAATTGCACTCCACACTGCCCTCACCCACCTAGATAAGAGGAATACCTGTGTGAGAATGTTGTTCATTGACTACAGCTCAGCGTTCAACACCATTGTCCCCTCAAAGCTCATCAGTAAGCTTAGGACTCTGGGTCTGAACACCTCCCTCTGCAACTGGATCCTGGACTTCCTGACGGGCCGACCCCAGGTGGTGAGGGTAGGCAACAACATATCCACGCTGATCCCCAACAAGGGTGCCCCTCAGGAGTGTGTGCTTAGTCCCCTCCTGTTCTCACTGTACACGCACGACTGCAACACCATCATCAAGTTTGCTGACGACACGATGGTGGTAGGCCTGATCATCGGCGACGATGAGACAGCATATAGGGAGGAGGTCAGTCACTTGGCAGTGTGGGGCCGGAACAACAACCTCTCCCTCAACATCAGTAAGACCAAAGAGCTGATAGTGGACTACAGGAAACAGCGGGCTAGCATGCCCCCATCCACATCAACTGGGCTGCAGTGGAGCGGGCCAAGAGCTTCAAGTTCCTCAGTGTCCAAATCACTAAGAACTTAAAATTGTCCCCTCAGGAGGTTGAAAAGGTTTGGCATAGACCCTCTAATCCTCAAAAAGTTATACAGCTGTACTATTGAGAGCATCTTGACTGGCTGCATCACAGCTTGGTATGGCAATAGCACCGCACTCGATCGCATGGCGCTACAGAGGGTGGTGTGGACAGCCCAATACATCACTGGGGCTGAGCTCCCTGCCATATATCAGGACCTCTATATCAGGCGGTGTGAAAGGATGGCCTGGAAAGTCCTTAAAGGTGCCAAGTCTGACACCAACAGGCTCCTGAACAGCTTCTACCCCCATGTCATAAGAATGCTAAATAGCTAACTAAATAGCTAACAAAATGGCTACACAGACATGAGTTGATCTTTGTATTTTATTTGTATTTTTGCGCTGTCTTTATGCACACTCACAGGGCCCTACACACTACACACACTGGTACTCCAACACATATACAAACACTCACTCCATCATTTGCTCACACACACATAATCTGCAGATACATTTATACTGACTAAACGCACGCACATCCACTCTCCTACAACACCGGAGGCTGCAGAGGGGAGGTCTGCTTTTAATAATGTCTGCAATGGAGTGAATGGAATGGAATCAAACACATGGAAAACATGTTTGATGTGTTCGATACCATTCTACATTGTTATTGATTACTGCATTATTGGGGTTAGCGCTTGCAAGAAAGGCATTTCACTGTACTTGGAAAACGTATTCAGAATATGTCAGTACATTTGGCTTACATACTGTATAATAAGGCTACATGAACAAACATGGAAACCATAGGATGACATTCAGCAGAAATTATACAAGGTGGGAATTCCCACTCTGTTAGTATACTATATACATATAACCATAGTAACAAACACATAACAGTTCATTCAAACTGTAACACACACATACACACGTATTTAGCGATTTAGCTCGTCTGTGCACAGTATGTGTCTGTGTGTTCAAGGGTGTTATGCTGTGTTTGTGGGAATGGAGTAGAGTGTTTGGGCTGCAAGAGGGATAACATGCATGAAGGGCTGTACATGGATGTGTGCCATGGGAAAAATGTGTATAAGCGAGAGAGAGAGAGAGAGAGAGATGGAGGAAGAGAGAGAGAGGGGAGAAAGAAAGAAAGAAAGAAAGAAAGAAAGAAAGAATGAAAGAATGAAAGAATGAAAGAATGAAAGAATGAAAGAAAGAAAGAAAGAAAGAAAGAAAGAAAGAAAGAAAGAAAAGCCAGGGTATGGAGTTAGTTTACAGGGCCCAGGAGTCAATGGACCACAGGAAGAATATGATATATACAGTAAATGTATCCAGCGACAGAACAGAGGAAGAGTTGTCAGGCTAATGAGAACCAGGGCCTTTTGAATGTTATATTATGTTTGTGCGTGTTTTTTTTTCGGTTCCCGGGGTCATTTCATTTCATAATGTGTATCTGAGTTATTGGCCTTCAAGCAGTCAGAATTGTGTCCCGTATGACGTATAATGTTGTACCGCCGCTTTCACCCCAGCTAGCAATGAGGAATCGGCCTAGAAGCAGCCTCTTCCTGGGGGTCGGAACTGATTGAATCGTCCTAGAAGAAGCCTCACCTGGGGGTCGGAACTGATTGAATCGTCCTAGAAGCAGCCTCACCAGGGGGTCGGAACTGATTGAATCGTCCTAGAAGCAGCCTCACCTGGGGGTCGGAACTGATTGAATCGTCCTAGAAGCAGCCTCACCTGGGGGTCGGAACTGATTGAATCGTCCTAGAAGCGGCCTCACCTGGGGGTCGGAACTGATAGAATCGGCCCGGATTCAGATGTCGGACTCAGCCCGGAATCAAAATGAATGACTGCACAGAATTGGCCCAAGTAGATCGGGCCATTTCCGTCTATTGGAATTCAGCTGTCTTTCCCAGCATCTTACCAGAATCCTCCCAGAAACGGCCCGATGCAAATTTAAATAAATCTATACAAAATTGCCCGATTTAGTAATTTTAAATATTATTAGTATACATTTTATGTTTTTTTGTGGATGGGTATAACTTGTGTCAGAGGAAACACCAAACACCTGATGACCGTGTCAGCGTGCATGCGCCTAGCCCGCCACAGAAGTCGCTACAGCACAATGGGACAAGGACATCCCGGCCGGCCAAACCCTCCCCTAACTCGGACGATGCTGGGCCTCATGCGTCTCCCGGGCGCGGCCGGCACGGGTCTCGAACCAGCATCTGTAGAAACGCAGTGCGCGAGTGTTGCAAAATAAATGTACATATACATGTTATTCAATCATTGCACCCGCACTACTCGCGAGCGCTAATGAGCATCTGCGTTGCCAGGCGCTAAAATAGAAGTTGCTTCTATTTGTGTTGCAGAATGCGATGCAAGTCCTGCCTCTCCCATCTCCTCAATGACTTTTAGATGCATATACCCACGTGCCATCTCCTCATTGGTTATACCCACATGGGTGATTGAAAGATGAGCTGAAGTCAGTTGTGGTAATGCACCTTACATGCTGACCACACCGCTTGCGTCGCCAAATAAATACATACATGTTATTCAATTATTGCACCCACACTGCTTGTGCACGCCAACGAGCGTCTGCGCTGCCAAGCGCTAAAGTAGAAGTCAGTTCTATTTGTGACACCGATAGCAGTGCAAGTCCTGCTTCTCCCATCTCTTCATTGGTTAATAGAAGCAGTGTCATCTCAATCACGTGGGTGATTGAAAGATTAACTGAGTTTGGTTGGTCGTCGTGGTAACTATGAAAGTTAGATCCCAATCCAAAGGAAAAAAAGCCTGGAAGGAGGAGAGATGACTAGAAAAGACTCGGTTTACCGTTTTATGTGTGGATTAATTGTCGGAGTAGAGGACCTTGTGCATTTCAGGTAAAATAACAACTCAACGTTTACAGTTGAAGTCGGAAGTTTACATACACCTTAGCCAAATACATTTAAACTCAGTTTTTCACAATTCCTGACATTTAATCAGTAAAACCAGTAAAAAATTCCCTGTGTTAGGTCAGTTAGCATCACCACTTCATTTAATTAACCTCAAGTGTAGGGGGCAGTATTTTGATGTTTGGATGAAAAACGTACCCAAAATAAACTGCCTATTTCTCAGGCCCATGTAACACTTGTCTTCGTCCTCCTCTGACGAGGAGTAAGAAATGTCAGAACATTGCGCTGCATGGTAAGTGTCCATATTGTATTTAATATGAATACTGAACACTTGAACAAAAACAATAAAACTGCAAAAACGAACAGTCCTGAACAGTGAAGCAAAACACAGAACAGAAAATAATCACCCACAAGTCAAGGGTGAAAACAGGCTACCTAAAAATGGTTCTCAATCAGGGACAACGATTGACAGCTGCCTCTGATTGAGAACCATACCAGGCCAAACACAGAGATCCCAAATCCTAGAAAAAAGAACATAGACTGTCCACCCCAACTCACGCCCTGACCACACGAAAACAAAGACAAAACAAAGGAACTAAGGTCAGAATGTGACAGCCCAGAATCTAGAATATGCATGTAATTGTCAGATTAGGATAGAGAACACTCTACAGTTTACAAAACTGTCAAAATATTGTCTGTGAGTATAACAGAAGTGATATTGCAGGTGAAAACCTGAGGAAAATCCAACCTGGGGGTGTTGTTTTTCCTGAAAGCTCTCTGTTCCATAGCCTGCCTTCACTCCATTTAAAGGGATATCAACCAGATTCCATTTCCTATGGCTTCCCCATGGTGTGAACAATCTTTGGACATAGTTTCAGGCTTTTATTTAGAAAAATGAGCGAGAAAGATCACATCGCATCATTGTATGACTGGGTGCCAGCAGCGTTTTGCATGCGCCAACAGAGTGTTGCAGACATTTCTCTCTCTCTCCTATTGAAGAAGCTACAGTCCCGGTTGAAATATTATTGATTATATATTGTAAAAACAACCTGAGTATTGATTATAAAAAACGTTTGACATGTTTCTACGAACATTACGGATACTATTTGGAATTTTCGTCTGCGATGTCGTAACCGCTCAAGCCTGTGAATTTCTGAACATAACGCGCCAACCAAATGAAGGTATTTTGGATATAAAAATAATGTTTATTGAACAAAAGGAACATTTATTGTGTAACTGGGAGGCTTGTGAGTGCAAACATCCAAAGATCATTAAAGGTAAGCGATTCATTTTATTGCTTTTCTGACTTTCGTGACCAATCTACTTGGCTGCTAGCGGTATTTGTAATATTTTGTCTACTGAGAGAGATGTCCTTACATAAACACTTGGTATGCTTTCGCCAAAAAGCTTTATTGACATCTGGCACGCCAGGTGGATTAACAACAAGCTAAGCTGTGTTTTGCTATATTGCACTTATTATTTTTTGTAATTTAATTTGAATTTGGCGCTCTGCAATTCAGCGGATGTTGACGAAAATGATCCCGCTAACGGGATGGGTGCATCAAGAGGTTTTAAGCATGTGAAATGTCAGAATAATAGTAGAGAGAATCATTTATTTCAGATTTTAGTTATTTTATCACATTCCCAGTGGGTCAAAAGTTTACATAAACTCAATTCGTATTTGGTAGCATTGCCTCTAAATTGTTTAACTTGGGTCAAACGTTTCGGGTAGCCTTCCACAAGCTTCCCACAATAAGTTGGGTGAATTTTGGCCCATTCCTCCTGACAGAGCTGGTGTAACGGAGTCAGGTTTGTAGGCCTCCTTGCTCATACACGCTTCTTCAGTTCTGCCCACAAATGTTCTATAGGATTGAGCTCAGGGCTTTGTGATGGCCACTCCAATACCTTGACTTTGTTGTCCTTAAACCATTTTGCCAGAACTTTGGAAGTATGCTTGAGGTCATTGTCCATTTGGAAGACCCATTTGCGACCAGCTTTTTCTTCCTGACTGTTGTCTTGAGATGTTGCTTCAATATATCCACATAATTTTCCTCCTCATAATGCCATCTATTTTGTGAAGTGCACCAGTCCCTCCTGCAGCAAAGCACCGCCACAACATGATGCTACCACCCCCGTGCTTCACGTTTGGATCTTGTTCTTCCGCTTGCAAGCCTCCTCCTTTTTCCTCCAAACATAACAATGGTCATTATGGCCAAACAGTTCTATTTTTGTTTCATCAGACCAGAGGACATTTCTCCAAAAAGTATGATCTTTGTCCTCATGTGCAGTTGCAAACCGTCGTCTGGCTTTTTTATGGCAGATTTGGAGCAGTGACTTCTGCTTTGCTGAGCGGCCTTTCAGGTTATGTCGATATAGGACTAGTTTTACTGCGGATATAGATACTTTTGTACCTGTTTCCTCCAGCATCTTCACAAGGTCCTTTGCTGTTTTTCTGGGATTGATTTGCACTTTTCGCACCAAAGTACATTCATCTCTAAGAGACAGAACGCTTCTCCTTCCTAAGCGGTATGACTGCTGCATGGTCCCATGGTGTTTATACTATTCTACTATTGTTTGTACAGATGAACGTGGTACCTTCAGGCATTTGGAAATTGCTCCCAAGGATGAACCAGACTTGTGGAGGTCTACAATTTGTTTTCTGATGTCTTGGCTGATTTCTTTTGATTTTCCCATGATGTCAAGCAAAGAGGCACTGAGTTTGAAGGTAGGCCTTGAAATACATCCACAGGTACACCTCCAATTGACTCAAATTATGTAAATTAGCCTATCACAAGCTTCTAAAGCCATGACATAATTTTCCGGAATTTTCCAAGCTGTTTAAAGGCACAGTCAACTTAGTGTACGTAAACGTCTGGCCCACTGGAATTGTGATACAGTGAATTAAGTGAAATAATTTGTCTGTAAACAATTTTTGGAAAAATTACTTGTGTCCTGCACAAATTAGCTATCAACAGCAAGCTAGCTAAATAGGTCAAATTAGCTAGCAACTGCAAGCTAGCTAGCTAAATTGCCATAAATGTTTAATGCTTTTTGAACCTGTCCCAAAATTAATAAAATTGGTTCAGAGTTTGTTTTGATATTTGACATTTCAACAATATTTCACATTTGATGTGGAGGGACAAAATTAATTTGCGCACAGTGGCGCACGGACAGTTTGGGTACGGTGTTATTATGAAAGTTAGTTGCCAATCGCCATATAAAGTCCAAAGAAGAAAAAGCCTGGATGGAGGAGAGATGACTAGAAACAATTCAGTTTACCATTTTATGTGTGGATTAATTGTCAGAGTAGAGGACCTTGTGCATTTCAAGTAAAATAACAACTCAATGTTAATATCCCAGGAAAAATTAGCAAGCAACAGCAAGCTAGCTGGCTAAATAGGAGAAAATAGCGATATATAATTTTTGCGATATTCCTACCACGAGAAATGTTTAATTTAACAGACGGTCTAGCACATTTTTCTTATTTGTCTGTCTCTTCAGTCCAGGGTGCATTGCATGGTGCCGTTGCCTGAGATATTAGAGAAAGGATGTAGGAATCTCATTTGGGCTATGAATGGTGGAACGTATAACACCCCACCCAGCAGACTGTCAACCAATCGTGTTGACGTTATCCATGCTGCATCACGCAGTTGCTAAACGCAATCTTTTCTCAAAGTCAGGTTATGAGTCGAGAAACGTGCATATTTTCCTCGCAATTAAGTAATGTCACGATTCCAACGCTATACACTATTACAAATATCAAGTTAATTATCTCACATCTCGGAAAATATTTGTAATGTTGTACTTCTTGTTGACAAAATTCATGCTCATGTTGGGTTTTTGAGCTAGCACCCAATTCACTCCATGAAGGAGAGATCTCCTTATCTCAGAATCGCCCAGAATGCACAGCGTGGCACGTTGACGTACATGGTCAACATACATGGGCGACATGCACAATGTGATTCCAATGGAATTTCCCATCTCCTCAAAAGTATCTCTGCCGTTGACTCAACTCTGTGAGGCACATCGATCTGCAGGTTGAACATGGTGAGATTGTAGACTCCTAAATTCATAGTGCAATTTGTTTAGGCGATTTTACAGCTTACTAGCTACTTCACATGCTGACATTGTCTTTGGTATTATTGTGTGTAGCTACGTTTGCTAGCTAGGCAACCAGCCCATAGAGAGAACAGTGCATTGGGGATTTTGTAGTCAACTCGAGCTGCAACAGACACAACATTATTCATATTATTATATTATAGTATTATAGTATTATTATAGTATTATTATATTAATTATATTATTATTATATGTTGCTACCAATCTTATTATAAAGCCAAAATTAACATTTGTTCACAAAAAAATATTGTTCTCTTATTTAACACTGTAATTTATAGGAATGAGTGGTTTTGGGTGGATTTTTCCTTTAAGTAGACCATAAAATACATTTTAAATGGTAAATGGCCAGAGAGAACTATCTTTATTTACTGTATATTTGGTCATGGCAGATAGGATGTTGTGTTGTAGAGGGGAAAAACATATTCCTGATAGCTACTCATTTAATACTGTCTACAGAGCCTAATGGGTAAGGGCCAGGATATCAGATGAGCATTGACAAGGATGCTGATGAACTGACACTCAGTATCTTACCACACATTAGACAGTCTATAAATACACATGCAGGCACGAACGGACACATACAGACACACACACTAGCCCTCCCAGGCTCACTCCCTGGGACGGTTACCAGAGTTGATTGATCTTTCATTGATTGATTATGATGTTGTCTCTTCCTGATTTAACTCCAGCCTGAATGAGTAATTTATGTTACGTGAACTGAGTGAGGAAATATCTGATAGGCCCCCTGAGAAAGACCAATACATGTCACAGCCAATCAGTAGCAGCCTGTTTGAGTAGTTAATTACTCTTCCTCACCAACGACAGACAATAATTCAGAATGATTTGATTCAGGGGGTTTTACAGTTGACAAAGTCATTTATATGTTGACAAGTTTGATTTAGATTTTATTTCAAGTTTGAATGAAGCCGATTAAGTTCAAATAGGTTTATTATGACCAGACTGATGTTCAGAATATGCCAATATGTAGACAACATGGAAACCATAGGATGACATTCAGCAGAAATGATACAAGGTGGGAACTCCCTCTCTGTTGGTATGCTATAATTAATTCAAACTGTGATGCACTTGCAGACAAATTCAAACTGTGACACACTCATGCACTTGCAGACAAACACACATGTACCCAAACTCACATGTTCGCACACGCACACATATACGTACACACACACACCTATCCACACCCACACACAAGTTTGGTAGTCTGACATGCACACACACAAATGTTAAGTATTTACATTTTTTATATGAAAGTCAGTGATATCTACAGGAGTGATGATCAGTGGGGCTGAGTTTTTACCTCCGTCAATAAGACAGGGGCCAAAATATGGATAAAGTTTCTCAGTAAAGGTGTAGCCAGTGAAAGAGTAGATATGAGACCTGGCCTCCACATTATAGAAGGAGACCTGGCCCTCCTTATAATCCACAAACACCCCCACCTTCTGGGGCTTCTCTCTCAGGGAGAGGGGTATAGAGAGCTATATTCTAAATGTGTGTCTCTGGGTCTATGTGTTGGCTGTGGTTAGTGGTGATGTGAGACTGCTGGGACAGGCAGGAAACAGAAACAGGAAACACCATAGTCCTCCTGGAAAGGGTGGCACACATCCCATTACACACTGCAAAGAGGAGAGGAGAAAACACACCCACTCTGTCCCAGCCTCCAAAACAAGAGAATAGGCATATCTACAGTATGTCATCCAAAAGGTGATAACTCCAGTAGGATGGATAAAAGGTGATAACTCCAATAGGATGGATAAAAGGTGATAACTCCAGTAGGATGGATAAAAGGTGATAACTCCAATAGGATGGATAAAAGGTGATAACTGCAGTAGGATGGATAAAAATATTTCTGTTCAAGGTGAAAGCAGATTTACTTTTTGTATTTTGAGTGGGCTTGGTTTTAACGAAGCGTTGGACCTTTTTCTTCGCAACCTTTGTATCAAAGTCTATAGATAAAGCCTGTGGGCTTGTTTCTTAATCAAGCGGGCCCTGGATAGGTTCTCGAGGGAGAGCGGGAGAAATACGATTTTCAATGTCCTTGCTAAGGGTGTTAATTCCTGCGGACCTGGTGTCTGGCAAATCCCCATCTAGTCTTTGTGACTTATCTTTTACCCTTTTCTCAAATGTTTCTCGCCTTCGTTCTTCACATAGTCTACGTTTTGATCGTCCTTTAACCCTTTGTTACCCTTGTGCTCTGACACTGTGTGGGTTGGGTGCAGGAACGTAGCGAACAGGTCGATTGTAGCGGTAGTTGTTTCGATGGCGACATACTTCACAGTTATTTCGACCACAGTGGTTATTGGATTTGTGGTTTCGTGGTAGAAGCCATTGTTGTGCATCATCTTTCAACGCTCCAATACCTGATAATGCACCCTCTAACTGGAGTGAGTGCTCCTGGTCAAACTTCAAAACCGAGTGGTCAGGGCTCTTAGCATTGTTCTTTTGAAACATAAAAAGCTGTGCTTGCAAGCTCTCTGAGTTGTAAGATAGGCAGGCCAACATAGGCTATAGGGCCCAAGTAGGAACTGAAGGTGGGATACATGTTCGACAGAAACATTTGTTTGAATGGAAACAGCTCTTCCATTCCTGTTTCAGTGAGTAGGCCAAAGTAAGCTGAACAAAGCCTATGACAGTAAGCTTGTGGGTGTTCCATACAAGCTTGTTTGACAGTGTTAGCCAGAGAGCTATCGTGCTTGCGATTCGCAGAGCCGCTGAATTCTAATTTCAAAGTTTAGCGTAATCGCTGTTGTAGACGAATTAACCTCATCAAGTGTCTATTCGACGTTCGCTTCAACAGGTCAACCCTGTCAGAACCCGTAGTATCGCAGTATCGTTTGGCTGACCAGGAATGGGGTCAAAGGTAGGGAAACAGTACAGATGAAGATGAAAATGATCAGGCCTATTGTACATTTTCCTATAGAAATGATTGTTGAAAACTAGTCTAGGTTGGAACTGTTGCTGTTATAATACAATAATAATTGTTATTCTTAATCAAAAAGCCTGTGTGTGATCTGTTATTCATCTGTGTGATGTGATCAATCAGTTTATTCCAGTTCAGAATGAAAATTATTTATTGTATTTTAAAACATCTTAGGGCTGAAATCCCGTTAACGGGATCGATATGACAACGGCCAGTGAAAGTGCAGGGCGCGTCTTATACCGTTTTAAAGATAAAATTCTCATTAATCCAGCCACAGTGTCTGATTTCAAAAAGGCTTTACAGTGAAAGCACCACAAAAGATAATGTTAGGTCACCACCAAGCCACAGAAAAACAGACATTTTTCCAGCAAAAGATAGGAGTCACAAAAAGCACAAATAGAGGTCAAATTAATCACTAACCTTTGATGATCTTCATCAGATGACACTCATAGGACTTCATGTTACACAATACATGTATGTTTTGTTTGATAAAGTTCATATTTATATCAAGAAATCTGAGTTTACATTGGCGCGTTACGTTTAGTAGTTCCAGAAACATGTATGTTTTTAATGGGGGAAACTAAACATTAATACATATTTATATGGATATTTAATTTCATTGTTATTTGTTTTTGTCTATGTTGCATTTGTTTTAGGCAATAAGGGCAATGAAATGTACTTGTCGCGACTTCCGCCAAAATCAGGTCCTCTCCTTGTTCGGGCGGCGGTCGGCGTCGCCGGTCTTCTAGCCATCATCGATCCACTTTTCATTTTCCATGTGTTTTTTCTCGTTTTTTCTCACACCTGGTTTCAATTCCCTCAATCACTTGTTGTGTATTTAACCCTCGTTTCCCCCCATGTCTCTGTGTGGTATTGTTTATTGTAAGTGCTTGTGCACGTGTTGATTGGTACACGACCTTGTTATACCTTGTTATTTTCATGCTGTTGGTTTTGCTATTAAACTGCTCAGGCTATTACCAAATTCTGCTCTCCTGCATCTGACTTCCCTGCCACGCACCCCTTACAGTACTGATATTTATGTATAGTTGCATATTTTCCTAATCTTGGGTCCCAGGAGAACACAGAATTTATAATTTGGGTCCAAAGGCAGAAAAAGTTTAGAGTACTGATTTTGGACATGTGAGTGTTGCACTTGCTCCTTTCGGTCTCAAACGTATCTGTCATTGTTTGCAGATAGAGGTCTTGAGTATGGAGCGAGAGATTCGGTGATGAGATTTCCTCCGCTTGCTTAGAAATCAATATTTCCATCTTCATCACCTGAGTTATCTCATCATTCATTTGGTCAGCAACTTCAATGAGTTCTGCTGATTTGTCATCCAACTTAGTCATTGTGTTCATTAACTGATCGTCTTTGGTCTGCAGCATTTGGAGGAGAACATTGTTACTTTGAGTAATGCATATAGGCTGAATCAAAATAGAAGTGTCATTCTATTTTAGATCCCTCACAGGGGTTCCAATTATGTTGTGTCTCTGACTGATTAAATTATATGACATGCTATTTTATCAAATCGATTACCTAACGTTTAATTGATTATGTGATTGAATTAAACCATGCAACAATTAAACCATTAATAACCTGGGGCACCACGGAAGCATTCATTTATATAGAGCAGTTATCTCCAGAATCCAATCTCTTGAAAATCTGAAGATCTTTAATATCAATAGCAGTCAATCATTAATCGTCAACTTATTCAGTCTCATTCGGATGGTCATAAAGTACTGCACGAACCCTGGCTAACAAGTTGAATTAGCAATACACAAATTGGTGTAATTATTTATTTACTAAATACCAAAATAATCACACAGAATTACATATATATACACAGGATCGATAATACATCGATTACTAATCATGTCATGAAAATCCCCTAGTGGGCTAACCCAATATGACAGCTCGTTACACAAAAGAAGGGGGTTGGGTTTGAATGAAAGAGCGGGAAGATGGAGTGACAAAGGGATTGGGTCTCTATCGGACCTTGAAAAGCTATTCTACCGTAAATACAGAATCTTATGTATTCTAATAACCTCCCATTCGGTGAAGAAAAATGCAACATATATATTTACTCTGAGCTGCCCTTCGATAGATGGGTCGAAGATGGAAGACTGGTTTGCCCAGCAGAGATCGCCATTGTCCTTTGAAGAATATTTCTGGTCGTAGTGTTGTAGAGCGGATACGTTAAAGTACCCTGTCGTTCTTAGGAGATTGTCTGTCCTTTCCTAGGCCACATACGTTTACAGCTGCAGCTGATAACTTGAAGTCTAGGATGTATCACTTCTTCAGTAAATAATCGTTCAATGTTCATACTAAGTTGCCATAATCAGCTTATGCTGGTCTAGTCGAAATACACCATTTCAGTGAGGTGATCATCACCTCCATATTGAAATTAGCCCCGCGTCATTGGGAACTAAGGTTAACTTCCGTCAATGGACTTTTGTACTGGGGGAGAGAAGGGCGTGTTTCATAGTTCTCAACCAATGTCTGTTCACTTGGGCGTGGCCACTGAGTGAGCATAGTTTACGTATGAAAACAATTCTCTCATTTAGAAGTTAAAATTACATTTCATATTTTCACAAATAGTTTCATATTTAATTCCATGTGAATCTGATAACTAGAATGTGTAGACTTTCCAAGATACAATTTATGTCATCCTATCATCAGATATAGTGTCCCAGACAACAACTGATCTGACATCATATTCTTTAAGTACCAACGAACACTTCAACTGGTTGAGATAGGGAACTATTGTTCCATTCCTCTGCCTTTTGATATTACCATACTTTCTCTGTGGTAACATAGGGCTTTCCAAGATTCCATTCTGTAGAGTGGAGAGAAAAGGGGGACAGGTATTTATGGGGGGGGTCATAAACCTCACCCAACAGGGCAAAGTCATGACAGTAACACACACACTTGCACGCACACACACACACACGCACAGGCACACACACACAACCAGTATTTCAATGTTTGATATAAAACAGTTAGTCAGTGACACCTACAGGCGTGATGACCTGTGGGGCTGAGTTACCAGTAGCACCAGAATAAAAGAATGGATAGAGTTTCTCAGTGAAGGTGTAGCCAGTGAAGGAGTAGATATGAGACCTGGCCTCTACATTGTAGAATGAGACCTGACCCTTCTCATAATCCACAAACACCCCCACCTTATGGGGCTTCTCTCTCAGGGAGAGGACGACAGAGGGGTCAGTTAAAGCCTTGTATTCTTTAAACCTCAGCCAAACAGTCCAGCATCCATTCTCAGGTTTCAGGCGAATATACTTCTTCCTGTTGATGGACTCTCTGGCCACTCCTAAAGTCCACCCATTCTTCCCCTCCACCTGCACCTCGTAGTAGAATCTCCCTGAGGAGAAACTCTCCTTTCCCAGGACATAGGGAACAATATCAAACCTCTTTGGGTTATCAGGGAGATTCTGTTTTATGTCTCCATATCTAACTTGTTTCCTGTCTTCAGACAGGATGAGTTTGGGATGTGCTGTATCAGGATCTAGAGTCACATCCACTGTGGAGAGAAACACACACTTTTAGAATAAACAAAATAAACATAACAATATGGGGGACTGCATTTTACTGCTCAGTACATTACTGTAGACATATGTAGCCTATAAGTTATTATTGATAACAGCATAAGTATACTGTAGATGTGAATGTGTGGTCATGTTATTTCAAGTAATACCAGTATGTGAATATATTAATATTCATGTGAAACTCTAGTAGGGCTGGGCAATATGGTCAAAATATCATATCACAATACTTAAAATAAATTGACGGAATGACAGTATTTTATGCTTTTGAATAATTAAAATAATTTCCACAATGCCACGTAGGGCTGCACGATATGGAAAAACAATCTATGCTTTATTTTTAACCGAATGTTGCAATTGTGATTTGACTTGCGATTTAGAGAAAAATACTTTGCTGAACTGTTGGAATCAAGGAAATAAAATGATTATTCCAATTCAATAGTTGGAATATAATAGTGGTCACTTTAAATACAGTGTTTGAAATGACAACAAATGAAAATGCCAGGGAGGAGTTATTGTGACACGGTAGGAACCAAAGTGTTGACAAATGTTTCCTAGGGGACTCTACAATCTTTGGATACATTGCATGTTTTCGTTAGCTACTTCATGTAGCATACATATTCTTGCTTTGCTTATTCCTCTTTGATTTAGAAGAAACTGTTGTGCAAAAAAACATGCAGATATACATCACCGGTCAAAAGTTGTGACACACCTACTCATTCAAGGGTTCTTCTTTATTTTTAACTATTTTCTACATTGTAGAATAATAGTAAAGACATCAAAACTATGAAATAACAATTATGGAATCATGGAGTAACCAAAAAATGTGTTTAAAATGAAAATGTATTTTAGATTCTTCAAAGTAGCCACCCTTTGGCATGATGACAGCTTTTTTTGTACACTTTCTCAACCAGCTTCATGAGGAATGATTTTCCAACAGTCTTGAAGGAGTTCCCATAAATGCTGAACACTTGTTGGCTGCTTTTCCTTTACTCTGCGGTCCAACTCATCCCAAACTATCTCAATTGGGTTGAGGTCAGATGATTGTGGAGGCCAGGTCATCTGATGCAGCACTCCATCCCTCCCCTTCTTGGTCAAATAGCCCTTACACAGCCTGGAGGTGTGTTTTGGGTCATTGTCCTGTTGTAAAACAAATGATAGTCCCACAAAACCCAAACCAGATGGGATGGAGTATTGCTGCAGAATGCTGTGGTTAAGGGTGCCTTGAATTCTAAATCACTGACAGTGTCACCAGTAAAGCACCCCCACACCACCTCCATGCTTCACGGTGGGAACCACACATACAGAGATCTGCATACTCTGCGTCTCACAAAGACATGGACACATTCGACCATGAAGGCCAGATTCACGGACTCTCCTCTGAACAGTTGATGTTGAGATGTGTCTGTTACTTGAACTCTGTGAAGCATTTATTTGGGCTGCAATTTCTGAGGCTGGTAACTCTAATGTACTTATCCTCTGCAGCAGAGGTAACTCTGGGTCCTCCTTTCCTGTGGCGGTCCTCATGAGAGCCAGTTTCATCATAGCGATTGATGGTTTTTGCGACTGCACTTAAAGAAACTTTAAAAGTTAACATTTTCCGGATTAATTGACCTGCATGTCCTAAAGTAATGATGGACTGTCGTTTCTCTTTGCTTATTTGAGCTGTTCTTGCCATAATATGGACTTCATAATTTACCAAATGGGGCTTTCTGTATACCTCTCCTACCTTGTCACAACACAACTGATTGGCTCAAATGCATTAAGGAAAGAAATTCCACAAATGTACTTTTAACAAAGGACATTTGTTAATTGAAATGCTATCCAGGTGACTACCTCATGAATCTGGTTGACAGAATACCAAGAGTGTGCAAAGCTGTCAAAGGCAAACTTGAAGAATCTCCAATATAAAATACATTTTGATTTGTTTAACACTTTTTTGGTTACTACATGATTCCATGTGTTTTTCATAGTTGACGTCTTCACTATTATTCTACAATGTAGAAAATAGTACAAATAAAGAAAAACCCTGGAATGATTAGGCGTGTCCAAACTTTTGACTGGTACTGTAGTTCTACACCATTACTGGGATTATCCGTCTGTATACAGTAGCTAGTTACGTTTGCTCTGACTCTGTACATTTATTAGCTAGCTAACATTAGCGGCTAACAAGATTTAGGCCCAACTTGCTTAGAAAATACAAACTAGCTGTTTACAGATGTAAGAAACAAACGTATGGTGTAATTATAGAACGCTAGTGTATTTATATTAATAAGAAGCAAAGTGAAAACAGCATCGTTGTCATTAACATTGTTGCACATAGTGCATTGATGCGGAGACTGAATGCAGTTGACTCTTGGTAAGAGGAACAACAAATGCGCTCCATGAGTGACAGGGGGCGGGGCTAGGTCTGTGTGGAATGCGACATGGAGAGAGAGAGCGGAGAGAGATGACTCAAATAGCGAAGTAAACTATAAAAATGGACGTAACACACGGCGTATCACATTTAACAAACCAAACAGTCAAATACCGTTATGGAAAGTAAAGTTAAAAAAAAAAAAACTTTTTCGTGCATCAATACCAGAATAGTGTAAAATACGGTATACCGCCCAGCCCTAAACTCTAGGTGGGTGGACTGGAGAGTACAACAAACACACTGACCTGCATGTTTTCTGATGGTTTCAAGTTCTACAATATAAACAGAGAGTGTCAGATTTAGGGGATACCAGAAACTATGGTAATGTAATATTACAGTAGAGTATACTGTGTGGTGCCCTTGGAACACAATGACACATCTCCTCTTAATCTCTAAACCTTATTGATAAGGTTCGGGGCCAGAAACATATCCAAAGTGACATGGTGTAAAAATACATCCCTCTACCATAATATAGTATACCTTAAGCAACAGAAATATGATATGAAATATATTTTAAATACAATTCAGTATCATTCATTTACCTGGACAGCCCTTCACGTTTACTAAATCTGTGGGTAAATTAAACATTAAACTAATTAGAATTTTTGCTAATTAAAATGAGAACATCTTGAAATAAATTAATAAAACAATATCATTCTTTGTGTAAACATTTCCATAGCAGTGAGTAAAGAATTCCAATACAGTGATATTTTACCACATCATTTTGACTCATCTTTGTGCTATTTGCACAATGCAAATTGTAAGCCCTTGGAAATGGGCTCTCCAATCCTGTTCCTGGAGACCCCCCTGTAGGTTTTTGCTCCAACCCTGTTCCTGGAGACCACCCTGTAGGTTTTTGCTCCAACCCTGTTCCTGGAGCCCACCCTGTAGGTGTTCTCTCCAACCCTAATCTAGTGCACCTGATTCTAATAACTTGCTGGTTGATACATTTTATCAGGTTAGTTATAACTAAGGTTGGATTGAAAGCTACGGGACGGCAGCGCTACAGGATCAGGGTTGGAGAACCCTGGCTTAGAATATACATGTATGTATTGTGTATTGACCATAAGGGTCTAGTAATGCATCGTGCTCCTACTTACCCAGCTGATCAGCAAGTATCTCTGCAGACAAACAGATGAATTAAAGTCAAAGTAAAGCATTCTTAATGGTGAATAATTCATTCAACTCCTTGTGTGGCAGGGGGATGGGACAGTAAAAACAATGTGATGAAAAGTATTAATGTCAAATATGTAAGGATTTTAAATCCATGAAACTAGCTGTTGTACGCTATTCAGTTCTGTTACACATTCATGTAATGGGAATTATTTGTCTTCAATTATTGTTTGGTATAACAATCAAATTGGGAGTAAAAAAAATGACACATTGATGCATAGGACTGTTGGACACAACTTACTCAGCTTATGAGTGTTGTGATCTTGATTTTTCTCTGCAGACATGAAAAGAGAACCGTTAGAGTGAACATCCTTAATGAACACATCTCACATCCATGAAGAAGACAATTATTAAAATGGAAACATGACACAATGCACAGGACCAGGAGTGTCAAACTCATTCCATGGAGGGCCTGGTATCTGCTGGTTTTTGGTTGTTCCTTTCAATTAACACCTAGACAACCAGGTGTGTGTCGTTCCTAACTAATCAGTGACCTTAATCAATCAAGTACAAGGGAGGAGTGAAAACCCGCAGACACTCGGCCCTCCATGGAATGAGTTTGACACATGCATAGGACTGTTGGACACTACTTACTCAACTCAAGTCTGAGTTCATCTTTAACTTGCTCTGCAGAAATAAAATAAAAAACAGAGAACATCGTTAATGAACACAGAACCACAGTGTTTTCTCTGACAAAGTTCCATTTCTGGAGGAGAAAATGGCATGTTTGACAGTAAGACACTACTTACCTAGCTCTTGACTGTGTTCAGCTTTGGATGCATCTACAGACATGACAATAGATAACAGTTAGAGGAAAGGTCCACAAAATGACTTACTGGTACTCAAGATGTTTTCTGACAAAGTCCTTTACATGAAGGAAGAAGTTACACTGATGTAGTTCAGGTAAACCATGCACTGAGATTTAAATAAACCTTATATTAACACATCTACTATTTTTGTGGAGAAAGTTGTTTTAAATAGAAATGTTTGCCCTATACTGTGAACTGAATTTAATTTTATACAAATCCTTAAATACACCTGTACAGTATCTGACCAACGTCTGCTTTTTACTTCTAAAGGTCAAACAGGGGGGGCTTATATTTGTCCTGTTTCACTGTATATACAAGTGTTTAACTTATACGAGAGTGAGTTGTGAAGTGGAACTGTGTTTATTTGCATATCCCAACTCCCCATGAGAGTGTGGTCACTACCAGGGATCAGCCATTATTGACGGCGACCCTGGAGTAATGAGGGTTAAGTGCCTTGCTCAAGGGTAGATTAACTGATCTTTTTCATCTTGTCTGCTCGGGGAATTGAACTAGCAAGCATTCGGTTCTAGTTCCCAACTCCTTGTGTATGTCACTGTAAAACATTTACATTCAGTAAAATAAACCCTTTAATAAGTTTTCTATGACTGTAGTCATTGTACAAACTTTTCCACCACCAGACACTGAAAGCTGATATGGCCACAAGGACAATGACCAGAGAGACAATCACTGCAAGAGCCACTTTCCATGTTTCTGTGTGAACAAGGATCAGCTCGCCTGCAAGACACAAATCAACTGAGATCAGTGACATGTAACCAATGCTACCAAATAATAATATTAAAGGGACATTTCACTCATAAAGAATGTTTTGTCAGACGCTTACAGACCTCAAATGAAACCACGTTCCATGACATCAGCTGTGTAGCTCCAGCAATATGCCTCAATGCCAAATTAATGGAAAAGATGACCATCATCTCATTTCCTGGTTTAATGTTGTGTTTATCTTTTCCATTCATTTGAGGTGGAGGCATATAGCTGGATCTACAAAACCAACGGGGTTTCATCTTGACATTACAATACTTTAGAGTTCTAAACAATAATGATGTTACTCACTAGGGATGTGAAACTCTGTCTCCATCTTAATCACCTCATGTTGCTGCCTCTGTCTTAGTCTACAGGTAAAGCGGTTGATGTCAGTCTCCTTTATGATGGTCTTTAGTTTGACTACGTAGAATCCCTCATAGTCCCTGTCTGTGTCTGACGGTCCAGCAGACAGAGTGACCCCTTCACTGTCCAGCCACTCCAACTCAGGCTCAGGGAACCAGCCTTTAGTTACACACAGCAGAGCCATCCCTCCTTCTTTCTGTCCCTCAATGGAAACCTCTGGCTTGGATCCTATAGCTACAGACACAAAGGGAGACTGGAGATGAAGTACTACTGAGATTGGGAGGAACATCACATGGGTTGTTGTATTTAAGAAATGCACCTCTGACGTAGACTTGAATGGTGGAATCATCATAATGTGTCTTAGACTCAACAAGACATTTATAATGTCCATCATCAGTGCCTTGTACCCTGGTCAGTTTCAAAGAGGTATTGCCCTTCTTCAGTTCCTCTTTAAACAACGATGTCCTTCCCCTGTAGGAGGGGATCTGATCATGGTATTTGTCTCTGCCGTCTTGGTAGAGATGGACTCTAATGTTTGACTGAGTGTCTGGGAGGTTGACTCTGAACCAGTCAACTCTCATGTCCTCAACGCTGATGTTGGGTTTGATGTAACAGGGCAGAATGATGTCATCACCAGCCACAGCAACAATGGCATGAGTCAGACCAAGAACCTCAAACTTCTCTGGAAAGAAAAACAACCAATCAATATCAAAAACGACCATGCACATCATCAGCTGTTGGTCCCTTTCAGACTTTAACAGACCACACTAAAGATCAACACCAAACCTGGCCCAAATACTTAAGGTTTGCTTGATTTAGCTTGGTTGCCAATGGAATAGCCTAGTACTGAAAGTGCAAACCGTAGCCATCGTTCATGCAAATCCTCAAATTGTTCACACACACACACACACACACACACAAAAAGAACATGTGAGGTCACTACCAGAGCCTGCTCTTTGGAGGAGAAGCAGGAGATTGACACACAGACAGTCTGTCCAAGTCCACATCATTTCTGAAAGAGAGGATAACATACTGGGATTCAATGTAGGCGATGTTATGGATCATATGATATGGATGTATTATGTAATCACCTGAGACCACCTGAGACCTAAGACAGAAGACTACTTAAGACAGACTTTCAAAAATATGTAAACTTGGTCCTTTTATTTGATAATATAAAACCTTTCTCCCATTATCTCCATAATCCCCGAAAGCTGCACTGAGAGATATGACAGACACAAACACACACACACACACACACACACACACACACACACACACTATTTAATCACCTCAGGCCTGTCTGGTTCTCACACACAGCTATTGCCAACAATCAACATTGACTTGAATATTAATTGCTGGGATTTATTAGTATAAAGCATTTCTGCCATTAACTATATTTTCTCTGACAGCTTTAAACATATATACAAATAATACTTACGATTAGATACACGCAGATCACAATTGAGAAGAATTTGGCTTAAAGCTCGCTGGCCTGTGGGGAAAGACTGGAGAGAAAATAAATCTGGTGTGTCTACTGCAAGGCAGGGAAGTAGCTTCAACATAACTTGTTATTCTTGTAGATGAGATGGAATCCACACTTTAATCAGCTTGAGTTAACTTATGAGGAAGTAGGTGAGAGGTGGCATACTTTCTGGAAACAAAACTCTGATAAACTGGCTACAATGAGATGTCACACATAGAGATCACAGGAGGCTGGTAAGGGGAGGACGGCTCATAATAATGGCTGCAATAGAGTAAATGGAACTGTATCAGCAACATGAAAACCAGGTCTTTCATGTGTTTGAGACCATTCTATTAATTCCGTTCCAGCCATTAATATGAGTCTGTCCTCCCAAATGAACATGCCAGCAGCCACCTGTGAGAGATGCAAGCGATCGCTGAGGGATCCTCCACTTCCCTAAACCTGTTGTTTGTTCACTTTCACTGGATTTTTTTCTTACTCTCCTTTCATTTTTTAACTCTGTCCTCTTTATATTACCATCCATATGTCACATATTGATTACGGCATCCACTGTGGTGGGTTGTTGGCATAGACCACAAGAGAACTATGGCATTATTGCACTGACATCAAGTTGACACTAGAGGGCAGTAGACACACTGATCACAGGGACATGTCATTGCAGAGATGGAAGAGGAAGTAGAACATGCCACATCCTAATTTATTTTTTCAATGGAAGTCAATGAACTAAGAAGACCACACCCATCTGCTATCGCATTGGTGCCTATGGGAGAGCCGCCCCCTTAAGTAGACCAGAAATGACAACTTTTTTAAATTGGTAAACGACAGTAGTCAACTGTCTTCATTTATCCACCATTTCTGGCCATGTCAGACAGCCTGTGGTGCAGCCTAAGCACGTGATCATGTAGGGCAATACGTACTAGTGGCAGAGTAGCCTAGTGGTTAGAGCGTTGGACTAGTGCCAGGAAGGTTGCAAGTTCAAACTCCTGAGCTGACAAGGTACAAATCTGTCGTTCTAACCCATTGAAAATAAGAATTTGTTCTTAACTGACTTGCCAAGCTAAATAAAGGTCAAATAAAATCCATTGTTATTATTGACTTTAGAGGTGGTTGACAGAAGACTAATTAAGGCAGACTTTAAAAAATATGTGAAACTTGTTCCTTTTATTTAATAATATAAAACATTTCTCCCATTATCTCCATAATCCCTGACAGCTGCACTGAGGGATATGACAGACAGACAGACACACACACACACACACACACACACACTATTTAATCACCTCAGGCCAAAGACTACTCAAGACAGACTACTCAAGACAGACTTTGTTAAATATGCTAAACTTGGCCTTTTTATCAAGGCCTGTCTGGTTCTCACACA
The DNA here is from genome assembly GCF_013265735.2 of Oncorhynchus mykiss. NCBI lineage: Eukaryota > Metazoa > Chordata > Actinopteri > Salmoniformes > Salmonidae > Oncorhynchus > Oncorhynchus mykiss. Next base: position 41,670,464 of record NC_048590.1, read on the forward strand.
CAGCTATTGCCAACCATCAACATTGACTTGAATATTAATTGCTGGGATTTTCTTTTTTCTCCAAGATCGCATAGCAGTTCAGACGTCTTTTGTCCTCGTCTTGTCGTGTCCTGTATATATATATATTTACAACTTTTTTCACATACATTTTATTTTTATTTTCCATCAACTCATCTTCTAAACACTCTCCTGCAACCAGCCTCACCAATTTATATTTATATAAAATTATTATTTACCTCAGATCTGTAATCCTCCAAGAAGCTAGCCAGAAACTCCAAGAAGCTAGCCAGAAACTAGCCAGAAGCTAGCCAGGAGCAAGCCCAGGAGCTAATCCAGAAGCTAATCAGAAGCTAGTTAGCTTCTTTACTGGCAAATCGTTAGTATTCAGCTAACCACGGTTTGTGGTCATCAGCTATCCTTTAGCTCGAAAATCTATCGCCAGTTTTGTACGGCGCTGCGCGGCTCGGAACGGAACATACCGGACCAATTTTTCTCTCCATGTCCCTGGATTTCAACTGCTCTCTGGACATTCATACCCGGATCTCACAGCTAGCTAGCTGCTATCCGTGTGACAGTCGGCTTTCGTCGATTCCGGAGCAAACATCGATTGTTCCGGTGCTAGCCAGCTCCGTCAATCACTCCTGAGTTCCATCATTCACTCCTGGGCTGCAGTCACCTATCCGGACCCGTTTCACTGCCTACGCGGAGCCCCACCGGGCCTTCACAACTGGACTGCCGACGTTATCTACCTGAAGGAGATCCGGCTGGCTCCTCTGTCGCGACGTTACCTGAACGCCCATCTGCGGCCCGCTAACCGTTAGCTGTCTTACCGGCTGCTATTCTGAATAGATAATCGGACAATTTATTTATTTTTCTTATTATTATGTTTTCTTCTCGGGCCTCTATAACTATATCTATTGTTCTTATTTTTGTTGTTGTTGTGTGATTTGGATTAATCCCCTCTACCTCACGGAACCCCACTAATCTACTGACCGAACGCAAGAGGTGGCTAACAACAGACTCCATCCTATGCTAGCTTGCTACCGGTTGGCCTGGCTAGCTGTCTAAATCGCTGTGACCCTCAACCAACCTCTCCACTCACTGGACCCTTTTGATCACTCGACTAAGCATGCCTCTCCTTAATGTCAATATGTCTTGTCCATTGCTGTTCTGGTTAGTGTTTATTGGCTTATTTCACTGTAGAGCCTCTAGTCCTGCTCACTATACCCTATCCAACCTATTAGTTCCACCACCCACACATGCAATGACATCTCCTGGTTTCAATGATGTTTCTAGAGACAATATCTCTCTCTTCATCACTCAATACCTAGGTTTACCTCCACTGTATTCACATCCTACCTTACCTTTGTCTGTACATTATACCTTGATGCTATTTTATCGCCCCCAGAAACCTCCTTTTACTCTCTGTTCCAGACGTTCTAGACGACCAATTCTTATTGCTTTTAGTCGCACCCTTATTCTACTCCTCCTATGTTCCTCTGGCGATGTAGAGGTGAATCCAGGCCCTGCAGTGCCTAGCTCCACTCCTATTCCCCAGGCGCTCTCTTTTGACGACTTCTGTAACCGTAATAGCCTTGGTTTCATGCATGTTAACATTAGAAGCCTCCTCCCTAAGTTTGTTCTATTCACTGCTTTAGCACACTCTGCCAACCCGGATGTTCTAGCTGTGTCTGAATCCTGGCTTAGGAAGACAAAAATTCAGACATTTTAATTCCAAACTACAACATTTTCAGACAAGATAGAACTGCCAAAGGGGGCGGTGTTGCAATCTACTGCAAAGATAGCCTGCAGAGTTCTGTCCTACTATCCAGGTCTGTACCCAAACAATTTGAACTTCTACTTTTAAAAATCCACCTCTCCAAAAACAAGTCTCTCACCGTTGCCGCCTGCTATAGACCACCCTCTGCCCCCAGCTGTGCTCTGGACACCATATGGGAACTGATTGCCCCCCATCTATCTTCAGAGCTCGTGCTGCTAGGCGACCTAAACTGGAACATGCTTAACACCCCAGCCATCCTACAATCTAAACTTGATGCCCTCAATCTCACACAAATTATCAATGAACCTACCAGGTACCTCCCCAAAGCCTTAAACATGGGCACCCTCATAGATATCATCCTAACCAACTTCCCCTCTAAATACACCTCTGCTGTCTTCAACCAAGATCTCAGCGATCACTGCCTCATTGCCTGCATCCGTAATGGGTCAGCGGTCAAACGACCTCCTCTCATCACTGTAAAACGCTCCCTGAAACACTTCAGCGAGCAGGCCTTTCTAATCGACCTGGCCGGGGTATCCTGGAAGGATATTGACCTCATCCCGTCAGTAGAGGATGCCTGGATATTTTTTAAAAATGCCTTCCTAACCATCTTAAATAAACATGCCCCATTCAAGAAATTTAGAACCAGGAACAGATATAGCCCTTGGTTCTCCCCAGACCTGACTGCCCTTAACCAACACAAAAACATCCTATGGCGTTCTGCATTAGCATCGAACAGCCCCCGTGATATGCAGCTGTTCAGGGAAGCTAGAAACCATTATACACAGGCAGTTAGAAAAGCCAAGGCTAGCTTTTTCAAGCAGAAATTTGCTTCTTGCAACACTAACTCAAAAAAGTTCTGGGACACTGTAAAGTCCATGGAGAATAAGAACACCTCCTCCCAGCTGCCCACTGCACTGAAGATAGGAAACACTGTCACCACTGATAAATCCACCATAATTGAAAATTTCAATAAGCATTTTTCTACTGCTGGCCATGCTTTCCACCTGGCTACTCCTACCCCTGTCAACAGCACTGCACCCCCAACAGCAACTCGCCCAAGCCTTCCCCATTTCTCCTTCTCCCAAATCCATTCAGCTGATGTTCTAAAAGAGCTGCAAAATCTGGACCCCTACAAATCAGCCGGGCTAGACAATCTGGACCCTTTCTTTCTAAAATTATCTGCCGAAATTGTTGCCACCCCTATTACTAGCCTGTTCAACCTCTCTTTCGTGTCGTCTGAGATTCCCAAAGATTGGAAAGCAGCTGCGGTCATCCCCCTCTTCAAAGGGGGGGACACTCTTGACCCAAACTGCTACAGACCTATATCTATCCTACCATGCCTTTCTAAGGTCTTCGAAAGCCAAGTCAACAAACAGATTACCGACCATTTTGAATCTCACCATACCTTCTCTGCTATGCAATCTGGTTTCAGAGCTGGTCATGGGTGCACCTCAGCCACGCTCAAGGTCCTAAACGATATCTTAACCGCCATCGATAAGAAACATTACTGTGCAGCCGTATTCATTGATCTGGCCAAGGCTTTCGACTCTGTCAATCACCACATCCTCATCGTCAGACTCAACAGCCTTGGTTTCTCAAATGATTGCCTCGCCTGGTTCACCAACTACTTCTCTGATAGAGTTCAGTGTGTCAAATCGGAGGGTCTGTTGTCCGGACCTCTGGCAGTCTCTATGGGGGTGCCACAGGGTTCAATTCTTGGACCGACTCTCTTCTCTGTATACATCAATGAGGTCGCTCTTGCTGCTGGTGAGTCTCTGATCCACCTCTACGCAGACGACACCATTCTGTATACTTCCGGCCCTTCTTTGGACACTGTGTTAACAACCCTCCAGGCAAGCTTCAATGCCATACAACTCTCCTTCCGTGGCCTCCAATTGCTCTTAAATGCAAGTAAAACTAAATGCATGCTCTTCAACCGATCGCTACCTGCACCTACCCGCCTGTCCAACATCACTACTCTGGACGGCTCTGACTTAGAATACGTGGACAACTACAAATACTTAGGTGTCTGGTTAGACTGTAAACTCTCCTTCCAGACCCATATCAAACATCTCCAATCCAAAGTTAAATCTAGAATTGGCTTCCTATTTCGCAACAAAGCATCCTTCACTCATGCTGCCAAACATACCCTTGTAAAACTGACCATCCTACCAATCCTCGACTTTGGCGATGTAATTTACAAAATAGCCTCCAATACCCTACTCAACAAATTGGATGCAGTCTCTCACAGTGCAATCCGTTTTGTCACCAAAGCCCCATATACTACCCACCATTGCGACCTGTACGCTCTCGTTGGCTGGCCCTCGCTTCATACTCGTCGCCAAACCCACTGGCTCCATGTCATCTACAAGACCCTGCTAGGTAAAGTCCCCCCTTATCTCAGCTCGCTGGTCACCATAGCATCTCCCACCTGTAGCACACGCTCCAGCAGGTATATCTCTCTAGTCACCCCCAAAACCAATTCTTTCTTTGGCCGCCTCTCTTTCCAGTTCTCTGCTGCCAATGACTGGAACGAACTACAAAAATCTCTGAAACTGGAAACACTTATCTCCCTCACTAGCTTTAAGCACCAACTGTCAGAGCAGCTCACAGATTACTGCACCTGTACATAGCCCACCTATAATTTAGCCCTATCAACTACCTCTTTCCCAACTGTATTTTATTTATTTATTTATTTTGCTCCTTTGCACCCCATTATTTTTATTTCTACTTTGCACATTCTTCCATTGCAAAACTACCATTCCAGTGTTTTACTTGCTATATTGTATTTACCTTGCCACCAAGGCCTTTTTTGCCTTTACCTCCCTTCTCACCTCATTTGCTCACATTGTATATAGACTTGTTTATACTTTATTATTGACTGTATGTTTGTTTTACTCCATGTGTAACTCTGTGTTGTTGTATCTGTCGAACTGCTTTGCTTTATCTTGGCCAGGTCGCAATTGTAAATGAGAACTTGTTCTCAACTTGCCTACCTGGTTAAATAAAGGTAAAATAAATTAAAAAATAAAAAATTATTAGTATAAAGCATTTCTGCCATTAACTATATTTTCTCTGACAGCTTTAAACATATATATATATAAATAATACTTACGATTAGATACACGCAGATCACAATTGAGAAGAGTTTGGCTTAAAGCTCGCTGGCCTGTGGGGAAAGACTGGAGAGAAAATAAATCTGGTGTGTCTACTGCAAGGCAGGGAAGTAGCTTCAACATAACTTGTTATTCTTGTAGATGAGATGGAATCTACACTTTAATCAGCTTGAGTTAACTTATGAGGAAGTAGGTGAGAGGTGGCATACTTTCTGGAAACAAAACTCTGATAAACTGGCTACAATGAGATGTCACACATAGAGATCACAGGAGGCTGGTAAGGGGAGGACAGCTCATAATAATGGCTGCAATGGAGTAAATGGAACTGTATCAGCAACATGAAAACCAGGTCTTTCATGTGTTTGAGACCATTCTATTAATTCCATTCCAGCCATTAATATGAGTCTGTCCTCCCAAATGAACGTGCCAGCAGCCACCTGTGAGAGATGCAAGCAATCGCTGAGGGATCCTCCACTTCCCTAAACCTGTTGTTTGTTCACTTTCACTGGATGTTTTTCTTACTCTCCTTTCATTTTTTAACTGTGTCCTCTTTATATTACCATCCATATGTCACATATTGATTGTGGCATCCACAATCAATATGTGAACCAGACATTCTGTTTATGAGTGTAGGGTTTGTATCAGTGTTTGGTTTATATTCTATACCAGAGGTTCTCAACCTTTTGTAGATTCTCTACCACCAATCACATTTGGACCTGTCTGAAGTACCTTGTCATGTGTGTGTGACAGGACATGAAAACATTTAGGTTTACTTGTAATACTGTTTGTCTACATATCATTTAATGATACAAACAAGAGAACTATGGCCTTATTGCACTGATATCAAGTTGACACTAGAGGGCAGTAGACAAACACTGATCACAGGGACATGCCATTGCAGAGATGGAAGAGGAAGTGGGATATGCTACAGCCTCATTTTTTTTCCAATGGAAGTCAATGAACTCAGCCTATGGGAGAGCCGCCCCCTTAAGTAGACCGGAAATGACAACTTTTTGTAATTTGTAAACGACGGTAGTCAACTATCTTCATTTATCCACCATCTTTGGTCATGTCAGACAGCCTGTGGTGCTGTAGAGGTTAAAGCACGTGATCATGTAGGGAAATACGTACTAGTCATATTATCCTATTTCAGCTCATATTAATAAGAAATAATGTGGTACTACTGACTATTATATCATGTTGCCTACATAAACTCAGCAAAAAAGGAAACAGACCTTTTTCAGGACCCTGTCTTTCAAAGATAATTTGTAAAAATCCAAACAACTTCACAGATCTTCATTGTAAAGGGTTTAAACACTGTTGCCCATGCTTGTTCAATGAACCATAAACAATTAATGAACCTGTGGAACGGTCGTTAATAAGACACTAACAGCTTACAGACGGTATGCAATTATGGTCACAGTTCTGAAAACCTAGGACACTAAGGCCTTTCTACTGACTGAAAAACACCAAAAGAAAGATGCCCAGGGTCCCTGCTCTTCTGCGTGAACGTGCCTTAGGCATGCTGCAAGGAGGCATGTCTGTGGAACTTGTTCAGTTTATGTCTCAGTTGTTGAATCTTGTTATGTTCATACAAATATTTACACATGTTAAGTTTGCTGAAAATAAAAGCAGTTGACAGTGAGAGGATGTTTCTTTTTTTTGCTGTGTTTATTTAGCAACTGCCTGATACTGTAACCAAACGGTGCTCTACATCATGGTGCTATGTGTCCTGGTCAAATGCAGTGCACTATATTATGGGGTGTAGTAGGGTATAGTTTGAGATGAACCCTCAGAGTTCCACCATACCAGTCTCAGAGCAGTGCAGAATACTGTATTACCCTGTTAACACTACTGGGCCAAACCAAACTGTACTGGTTGGCTCTGATATTTACCTTCCACATGGTCCTGTCCATTACGGTTCCAGAAATTATGTTAAATGTGTAACCAGACATTCTGTTTATGAGTGTAGGGTTTGTATCAGTGTTTGGTTTGTATTCTATACCAGAGGTTCTCAACCTTTTGTAGATTCTCTACCACCAATCACATTTGGACCTGTCTGAAGTACCTTGTCATGTGTGTGTGACAGGACATGAAAACATTTAGGTTTACTTGTAATACTGTTTGTCTACATATCATTTAATGATACAAATAATGTAATAAAGATAACAATCATTATAACATGATTACCATTTCTATTGTAATTATTGACTATAGAGGGGGTAGTTGTGAAATGTGGAATATGTTAGCCATGTCATGCAATCTGGAGCCTTCATTATATCAAATACTGGGGTGGCAGGTAGCGTAGTGGTTAGAGCGTTGGGCCAGTAACCGAAAGGTTGCTAGATCAAATCCCTGAGCTGACAAGGTAAAAATCTGTTGTTCTGCCCCTGAACAAGGCTGTTAACCCACTGTTCCTAGGCTGTCATTGTAAATAAGAATTTTTTCTTAACTGACTTGACTAGTTAATGAAGGTTAAATAAAAAATAAGGGACCATTCCAACTAACAGTAAATCTTGGGAGATGGAGAAAGAGAGGAGACAGTGTGAGGGTTGACAGTGAAAGAGTAGAGACAATGAAAGAGAGGTGACATTACAGTGTAAGAGAGGAGACATTGAAGGAGCAGGAGTGGCTTCAAGACAAGTCTCTGAATGTCCTTGAGTGGCCCAGCCAGAGCCTGGACTTGAATCCGATTAAACATCTCTGGCGAAAGCTGAAAATAGCTGTGCAAGGGTGGAGACAGTACCACTTAAGTATTCCTAATCACTCAGGTGAACTTAAAATGTAAAATATGAATGGGAATATACTTCAGTTAGATTTGAATCATAAGAATTTCAAGGGGTGCTTTGGAGAATGTTTTGGAGAAAAATATTTTTTTCCTTTATTTCACATTTATTTTCTTCAATCATTTTACTTCAATTAAAGGTTGGATTTATTTATTTATTTACAGCCCGTTTTGCTCATATGTACCAAGGGTGCCAATATAAGTAGAGGGCACTGATCCAACAGTATTTTCATGTGATTATAGGAAAACAAATCCCTACTATTAGATACACTTAATCAGTTTCCTTAGATTTACTCTTTGGATCAATTTCTTTAGCTCCTCTGAATCCGTTCCCAAGACAGATTCATTATTATAGGGAAATAGTTCAGCCAAATGGAACCCCTACATTTTGGGAATGAGGAGGACAAGAGATCTTTCTCCATTAAGGCTCAGCTGGAAAACAGACGGTCCCTCACAGAGAATCTTGAATAAGGTCTTTTACCTTGTTTTGTTGTGGCCAGAGGGATGTCTGGGTTCAAGCCGAGCGAAATGGATCAAAAAGTCAGGTCGCTCTCATCCGGGTCACGGAACCAAATGTTGTGGAAAACCCCATCCAAAGGCTAAGACAGAGACTATTTAGTTGTATAATAGAAACATCTTTAATCAAGCAGTTGTGAGGGAGATCTGTCTCTGATTTCACAGTGAAGAACTCCAAGAGTAAATGGTTCCATGTCCCTTATATAGTGGGAGGTGATAATACTATCATATTGTTACACAACAGTTATTTATACAAGCAACAGTTCCAGAACACAATGGCCTTGTGTTAGAGTGCAGAAATTACAGGAGTCTATGAAAGGCATAACATCACAGTCCAACACAGAACATGTCCCATGAGAAGTTACAACAGCTCACCCCAAATTCTGCCACCTCAATAGGATGACATTCAGCATCAATTGTACATGGTGAATTTCCTCTGTTAGAATAATCATATAGTGATAAACAGATTGCAATTCATTCAGACGGAGAGTAACACACACACTTGCACACACATCCATTCTCAGGGTTCAGGTGAATTTCCTTCTTCCTGTTGATGGACTTATTGGCCACTCCTACAATCCACCAAGTCTTCTCCTCCACCTGCACCTCATAGTAGAATCTCCCTAAAGAGAAGCCCTCCTTTCCCAGGACATAGAGAACATTATAAACCTCTCTGGGTTGTCAGGGAGATCCTGTTTTATGTCTCCACAATTCACTTGTTTCCCATCTTCAGACAGGATGAATCTGGGATGTGCTGTATCAGGATCTAGAATCACATCCACTGTTGAGAGAAACACACACTTTATTAGAATGATTAAATAAACATTTAAATACGGGGGACTGCATTTAACTGCTCAGTAAATTACTCTAGGACACATGAACGTAGAGATGTGGTGTATCAGGATCTAGAGTCACATCCCCTGTTGAGAGAAACATATCAATATGCAGGACTACATTTAACTGCTCAGTAAATTACTCTAGGACACATGAACGTAGAGATGTGGTGTATCAGGGTATAGAATCACATCCCCTGTTGAGAGAAACATATCAATATGCAGGACTACATTTAACTGTTCAGTAAATTACTCTAGGACACATGAACGTATAGAGATGTGGTGTATCAGGGTCTAGAGTCACATCCACAGTGAAGTCAAAAATTGTCTGTATAAAAATGAGAAGAAAAGAACATCAGTTTGGGGGACAGCAATTTACTGCAGGACTTAATGCACAGTACATTACTGTAGACATATGTAGTCTATAGGTTATTGATAACAACATACTGTAGATATGAATGTGTGATAATGTTATTTCAAGTAAAACCGGAATGTGAAGATATGAATATTAATGTGAAACTCTACGTGGATGGACTGGAGAGTATTACCGTCACACCCTGACCGTAGATTGACTCTACGTGGATGGACTGGAGAGTATTACCGTCACACCCTGACCGTAGATTGGCTCTACGTGGATGGACTGGAGAGTATTACTGTCACGCCCTGACTGTAGATTGACTCTACGTGGATGGACTGGAGAGTATTACCGTCACACCCTGACCGTAGATTGACTCTACGTGGATGGACTGGAGTGTATTACTGTCACGCCCTGACTGTAGATTGACTCTACGTGGATGGACTGGAGTGTATTACCGTCACACCCTGACCGTAGATTGACTCTACGTGGATGGACTGGAGAGTATTACTGTCACACCCTGACCGTAGATTGACTCTACGTGGATGGACTGGAGTGTATTACCGTCACACCCTGACTGTAGATTGACTCTACGTGGATGGACTGGAGTGTATTACCGTCACACCCTGACCGTAGATTGACTCTACGTGGATGGACTGGAGTGTATTACTGTCACACCCTGACCGTAGATTGACTCTACGTGGATGGACTGGAGTGTATTACCGTCACACCCTGACCGTAGATTGACTCTACGTGGATGGACTGGAGTGTATTACTGTCACACCCTGACCGTAGATTGACTCTACGTGGATGGACTGGAGTGTATTACCGTCACACCCTGACCGTAGATTGACTCTACGTGGATGGACTGGAGAGTATTACCGTCACACCCTGACCGTAGATTGACTCTACGTGGATGGACTGGAGTGTATTACCGTCACACCCTGACCGTAGATTGACTCTACGTGGATGGACTGGAGTGTATTACTGTCATACCCTGACCGTAGATTGACTCTACGTGGATGGACTGGAGTGTATTACTGTCATACCCTGACCGTAGATTGACTCTACGTGGATGGACTGGAGTGTATTACTGTCATACCCTGACCGTAGATTGACTCTACGTGGATGGACTGGAGTGTATTACTGTCACATCCTGACTGTAGATTGCGTTGTATGTTTCTATTTTTTTAGTTTGGTCAGGGTGTGATGTGGGTGGGTATTCTATGTTTTGTTCTATGTTTGTATTTCAATGTGTTTGACCTGGGATGGTTCCCAATCAGAGGCAGCTGTCTATCGTTGTCTCTGATTGAGAATCATACTTAGGCAGCCTGTTTTCCCCCATTTTGGTTGTGGGTGTTTAATTTCTGTTTAGTGTCTGTTCACCAGGCAGAACTGTTTCGTTTTCTCTTCGTTGTTATTTTGTGTAGTGTTCAGTTTTTCTATTAAAATATGACGAACACTTACCACGCTGCATTTTGGTCCTCCTCTCCTTCCACCAATGAGAATTGTTACATAGCCTATATGTTCTACTACTTTTGATAAGGGCCAATAAGGATCTGTGTGGTAAACTGTATAGGGAATAGGGTGCCATTTGGGACACAAACTGACTGCTGAGACAGACAAGTAAAAGGAACAGGAAACATATTGTATTAAGTATGTAAAACATTATCACAATACATATAACATACTACCTATAAAGTATTACATGTACTGTGGCACCCCAGAGCAACATTTGAAACATTTATCTGTATAACCCCATAAGACATACATTACATATCCTAATAGTTATAATTAGATGCTCTCAGATCACCATGAGAAAGGTTTGATGGTTTCAATATCATCAGGAAACAGGAAGGAAGTTGTGCACCTACTGCAAGGCAGGGCAATGATGAACCACCATGTGTTAGTAGGCAGCATGGTTCAGTGAGAATAGAACGTTTTGAGGTAGAACTACCAGTATGTGAAACTTGTTAACATTGAGTATTCTTTAAAATGCCAGCATATCATACTCATTTAGTTTTCTTTTACATACAGTAGTATGATTATTTTTTTTAACCTTTATTTAACCAGGCAAGTCAGTTAAGAACAAATTCTTATTTACAATGACCACCTACCCCGGCCAAACCTGGACGATGCTGGACCAATGGTGCACCGCCTTATGGGACTCCCAATCACGACCAGATGTGATAGAGTCTGGATTTGAACCAGGGACTGTACTGATGCCTCTTGCACTGAGATACAGTGCTTTAGACCACTGTGCCACTCAGGAGCCCACAGCACACATACAGCATGCAGACTTTCACTGAGTGACTCATGCTCCGTACCTCATCCATACTGAATGTCCCATATTGACAGTGTCAGTTCCATACTATGTGGACTGCTGACTTGGACTACAGGAGAACCAGGGCCTTCTGACACTGATATAAAGCACACTAGAGGGCAGTAGATACACACTGATCACAGGGACGTGGTAGCTAAGCTTTGATACGTATGGTGCTGAAGATAGGAAGAGCATTATCATGTTGGGAACCAGTCCTTTTCTACCATCTCTTCTCATCTACCTTCTCCTCTCATCTACCTCCTGCTCTTCATCTGCCTCTTGCTCCTCATCTGCCTCCTGCTCCTCATCTGCCTCCTGCTCCTCATCTGCCTCCTGCTCCTCATCTACCTCCTGCTCCTCATCTACCTCCAGCTCCTCATCTGCCTCATGCTCCTCATCTAACTCCTGCTCCTCATCTAAATCCTGCTCCTCATCTAACTCCTGCTGGACTTCCTGACCGGTCGCCCCCAGGTGGTGAGGGTAGGTAGCAACACATCTGCCATGTTGATCCTCAACACTGGAGCACCCCAGGGGTGTGTGCTCAGTCTGTCATGTATTGTCATGTTGTGTCCTGTTCCTGTTCTTTCTCTTCACCCTGTCTCCCTCTGCTGGTCGTATTAGGTTACCTTTTCTTCCCCTCTTTCCCCCAGCTGTTCCTTGTCTTCTCTAACTACCTCGTTCACCCCTTTTCCCACCTGTTCCCTTTTTCCCTCTGATTAGGTCCCTATATCTCTCTCTGTTTCTGCTTCTGTCTTTGTCGGATTCTTGTTTGTGTTATTCATGCCTGAACCAGACTATCGTCATGTTTGCTGCAACCTTTCCTGTCCTGTCGGAATCTGCCGGTCCATCTGAGCCTACGTTTGTTTTGTTATTAAAGAAGCTCTGTTTACGTTAATTCGCTTTTGGGTCCTCATTCACGCACCGTAACAGAAGAATCCGACCAAGAATGGACCCAGCGACTTCGGATCCTCTCCACTCAGCCGTCGAGATCCAGGGAGCGATGCTAGGCAGACACGAGCAGGAATTGTCTGCTGCTCGACATGCCGTTGAGACCCTGGCCACCCAAGTCTCCAACCTCACAGAACAGGTTCACCATCTCCGCCTCGATCCACCGGCCACTTCCAGGGCTTTCGAATCTCCGGAGCCCAGAATCAATAACCCGCCGTGTTACTCTGGGGAGCCCACTGAATGCCGCTCGTTCCTCACCCAGTGTGATATTGTGTTTTCTCTCCAGCCCAACACTTACTCCAGGAGCACTGCTCGTGTCGCCTACGTCATATCTCTCCTTACTGGACGGGCTCGTGAGTGGGGCACGGCAATCTGGGAGGCAAGGGCTGAGTGTACTAACCAGTATCAGGACTTTAAGGAGGAGATGATACGGGTTTTTGATCGATCTGTTTTTGGGGAGGAGGCTTCCAGGGTCCTGTCTTCCCTATGTCAAGGTAATCGATCCATAACAGACTACTCTATTGAGTTTCGCACTCTTGCTGCCTCCAGTGGCTGGAACGAGCCGGCTTTGCTCGCTCGTTTTCTGGAGGGTCTCCGCGCAGAGGTAAAGGATGAGATTCTCTCCCGGGAGGTTCCTTCCAGCGTGGATTCCTTGATTGAACTCGCTATTCGCATTGAGCGACGGGTTGATCTTCGTCACCGAGCTCGTGGAAAGGAGCTCGCGTTCTCCGTTGCCCCCCTCTCCGCATCACTACCATCTTCCTCTGCCGGCTCGGGTGCTGAGCCTATGCAGCTGGGAGGTATCCGCATCTCGACTAAGGAGAGGGAACGGAGAATCACCAACCGCCTCTGTCTCTATTGCGGTTCTGCTGGTCATTTTGTCACTTCATGTCCAGTAAAAGCCAGAGCTCATCAGTAAGCGGAGGGCTACTGGTGAGCGCTACTACTCCTGTCTCTCCTTCAAGATCCTGCACTACCTTGTCGGTCCATCTACGCTGGACCGGTTCGTCAGCTTCCTGCAGTGCCTTAATAGACTCTGGGGCGGAGGGCTGTTTTATGGACGAGACCTGGGCTCGGGAACATGACATTCCTCTCAGACAGTTAAGGGAGTCCACGGCCTTGTTCGCCCTGGATGGTAGTCCTCTCCCCAGGATTCAGCGTGAGACGCTACCTTTAACCCTCACTGTTTCTGGTAATCATAGCGAAACCATTTCTTTTTTAATTTTTCGTTCACCTTTTACACCTGTTGTTTTGGGCCATCCCTGGCTAGTTTGTCATAATCCTTCCATTAATTGGTCTAGTAATTCTATCCTCTCCTGGAACGTCTCTTGTCATGTGAAATGTTTAATGTCTGCTATCCCTCCTGTTTCCTCTGTCTCTTCTTCACAGGAGGAGCCTGGTGATTTGACAGGGGTGCCGGAGGAATATCACGATCTGCGCACGGTGTTCAGTCGGTCCAGGGCCACCTCTCTTCCTCCACACCGGTCGTATGATTGTAGTATTGATCTCCTTCCGGGAACCACTCCCCCCCGGGGTAGACTATACTCTCTGTCGGCTCCCGAACGTAAGGCTCTCGAAGATTATTTGTCTGTAGCTCTTGCCGCCGGTACCATAGTCCCCTCCTCCTCTCCCGCCGGAGCGGGGTTTTTTTTTGTTAAGAAGAAGGACGGGTCCCTGCGCCCCTGCATAGATTATCGAGGGCTGAATGACATAACAGTGAAGAATCGTTATCCGCTTCCTCTTATGTCTTCAGCCTTCGAGATCCTGCAGGGAGCCAGGTTTTTCACTAAGTTGGACCTTCGTAACGCTTACCATCTCGTGCGCATCAGGGAGGGGGACGAGTGGAAGACGGCGTTTAACACTCCGTTAGGGCACTTTGAATACCGGGTTCTTCCTTTCGGCCTCGCTAACGCTCCAGCTGTCTTTCAGGCATTAGTCAATGATGTCCTGAGAGACATGCTGAACATCTTTGTTTTCGTTTACCTTGACGATATCCTGATTTTTTCACCGTCACTTTTTCACCGTCACCTCCAGCGCCTTTTAGAGAATTGTCTTTTTGTGAAGGCTGAGAAGTGCTCTTTTCATGCCTCCTCCGTCACATTTCTCGGTTCTGTTATTTCCGCTGAAGGCATTAAGATGGATCCCGCTAAGGTCCAAGCTGTCATTGATTGGCCCGTCCCTAAGTCACGCGTCGAGCTGCAGCGCTTTCTCGGCTTCGCGAACTTCTATCGTCGTTTCATCCGTAATTTCGGTCAGGTGGCAGCTCCTCTCACAGCCCTTACTTCTGTCAAGACGTGCTTTAAGTGGTCCGTTTCCGCCCAGGGAGCTTTTGATCTCCTCAAGAATCGTTTTACATCCGCACCTATCCTTGTTACACCTGACGTCACTAGACAGTTCGTTGTCGAGGTTGACGCGTCAGAGGTGGGCGTGGGAGCCATTCTTTCTCAGCGCTCCCTCTCTGACGACAAGGTCCACCCTTGCGCGTATTTTTCTCATCGCCTGTCGCCGTCGGAACGTAACTATGATGTGGGAAACCGCGAACTGCTCGCCATCCGCTTAGCCCTAGGCGAATGGCGACAGTGGTTGGAGGGGGCGACCGTTCCTTTTGTCGTTTGGACTGACCATAGGAACCTTGAGTACATCCGTTCTGCCAAACGACTTAATGCGCGTCAGGCGCGCTGGGCGCTGTTTTTCGCTCGTTTCGAGTTCGTGATTTCTTATCGTCCGGGCTCTAAGAACACCAAGCCTGATGCTTTATCTCGTCTCTTCAGTTCTTCAGTAGCCTCCACTGACCCCGAGGGGATTCTCCCTGAGGGGCGTGTTGTCGGGTTGACTGTCTGGGGAATTGAGAGGCAGGTAAAGCAAGCACTCACTCAAACTCCGTCGCCGCGCGCTTGTCCCAGGAACCTTCTTTTCGTTCCCGTTCCTACTCGTCTGGCCGTTCTTCAGTGGGCTCACTCTGCCAAGTTAGCCGGCCACCCTGGCGTTCGGGGTACGCTTGCTTCCATTCGCCAGCGTTTTTGGTGGCCCACCCGGGAGCATGACACGCGTCGCTTCGTGGCTGCTTGTTCGGTCTGCGCGCAGACTAAGTCCGGTAACTCCCCTCCTGCCGGCCGTCTCAGGCCGCTTCCCATTCCCTCTCGACCGTGGTCTCACATCGCCTTAGATTTTGTCACCGGACTGCCTTCGTCAGCGGGGAAGACTGTTATTCTTACGGTTGTCGACAGGTTCTCTAAGGCGGCTCATTTTATTCCCCTTGCTAAGCTTCCTTCTGCTAAAGAGACGGCACAAATCATCATCGAGAATGTTTTCAGAATTCATGGCCTTCCGTCAGACGTCGTTTCGGACAGAGGTCCGCAATTCACGTCTCAATTTTGGAGGGAGTTTTGCCGTTTGATTGGGGCTTCCGTCAGTCTCTCTTCCGGCTTTCACCCCCAGTCTAACGGTCAAGCAGAACGGGCCAATCAGACTATTGGTCGCATCTTACGCAGTCTTTCTTTTCGCAACCCTGCGTCTTGGTCAGAACAGCTCCCCTGGGCAGAATACGCCCACAACTCGCTTCCTTCGTCTGCGACCGGGCTATCTCCTTTTCAGAGAAGCCTCGGGTACCAGCCTCCGCTGTTCTCATCTCAGTTCGCCGAGTCCAGCGTCCCCTCCGCTCAGGCTTTTGTCCAACGTTGCGAGCGCACCTGGAAGAGGGTCAGGTCTGCACTTTGCCGTTATAGGGCGCAGACTGTGAGGGCTGCTAATAAGCGTAGAACTAAGAGTCCTAGATATTGTCGCGGTCAGAGAGTTTGGCTCTCCACTCAAAACCTTCCCCTTAAGACCGCTTCTCGCAAGTTGACCCCGCGGTTCATTGGTCCGTTCCGTATTGCTCAGATCATTAATCCTGTCGCAGTTCGACTTCTTCTTCCGCGTCGCGTCCACCCGGTCTTCCATGTCTCCTGTGTCAAGCCCGTTCTTTGCGCCCCCGCTCGTCTTCCCCCCCCCCCCCCCATCCTTGTCGAGGGCGCACCCATCTACAGGGTCCGTAGGATTTTGGACATGCGTCCTCGGGGCCGTGGTCATCAGTACCTAGTAGATTGGGAGGGGTACGGTCCTGAGGAGAGGAGTTGGGTTCCCTCTCGGGACGTGCTGGACCGTGCGCTGATCGATGATTTCCTCCGTTGCCGCCAGGTTTCCTCCTCGAGTGCGCCAGGAGGCGCTCGGTGAGTGGGGGGGTACTGTCATGTATTGTCATGTTGTGTCCTGTTCCTGTTCTTTCTCTTCACCCTGTCTCCCTCTGCTGGTCGTATTAGGTTACCTTTTCTTCCCCTCTTTCCCCCAGCTGTTCCTTGTCTTCTCTAACTACCTCGTTCACCCCTTTTCCCACCTGTTCCCTTTTTCCCTCTGATTAGGTCCCTATATCTCTCTCTGTTTCTGCTTCTGTCTTTGTCGGAATCTTGTTTGTGTTATTCATGCCTGAACCAGACTATCGTCATGTTTGCTGCAACCTTGTCCTGTCCTGTCGGAATCTGCCGGTCCATCTGAGCCTACGTTTGTTTTGTTATTAAAGAAGCTCTGTTTACGTTAATAATTCGCTTTTGGGTCCTCATTCACGCACCGTAACACAGTCCCCTCCTGTACTCCCTGTTCACCCACGACTGCATGGCCAGGCACGACTCCAACGCCATCATTAAGTTTTCAGACGACACAACAGTGATCACCGACAACAACAAGACAGCCTATAGGGAGGAGGTCAGAGACTAGGACAAAAAGGCTTCTCAACAGTTTTTACCCAACAGTTTTAAGACTCCTGAACAGGTAATCAAATGGCTACCCGGACTTTTTACATTGTGTGCCCCCCCAACCCCTCTTTTACGCTGCTGCTACTCTCTGTTTATCATATATGCATAGTCACTTTAACTATACATTCATGTACATACTACCTCAATTGGCCCGACCAACCAGTGCCCCCCACACATTGGCTAACCAGGCTATCTGCATGTGTCCCGCCACCCACCACCCGCCAACCCCTCTTTTATGCTACTGCTACTCTCTGTTTATCATATATGCATAGTCACTTTAACCATATCTACATGTACATACTACCTCAATCAGCCCGACTAACCGGTGCCTGTATGTAAACATAAGTTTCCCATGCCAATAAAGCTCTTGAATTGAAATTGAAAGAGAAGAGAAGAGACAGTGAAAGGGCAGAGCAGGGGAGAGAGAATGAGATAAGGGCCACTGCACTGAGGGATATGACAGACAGTCAGATAGACCCAGAACAATGCCCTGAGCATGTAGCAATTGTTCTTCACTAAGTGTGTGTGTGCTGTTCCTCAATGGACAACTGATAACACACTGCTCAGCATGTTCACTCTACTCAAAGCTTTAGTCCCATTAAGACAGATCTATCCAATCAGCAGATATATTCATCTGAAGCATAAGGCTCATAAAGCAGGAGATTAACTGTGGCTGAGGAACATGGAAAACATCTGAAACACAACACTGCTCTGGGCACAACCATGTTGACTTGTTGTGTATGTATGGATGTATCTAATTCCAATGAGGCAAAATGGGACAGCCCACAGTATCGACTATAAAAAGCTAAGGCGTCCAGGACAGGACACACGATCAGGGGCGGACATTCGTTTTGTTCTCCTCCTTCACGGTTTCGTTCCGTCCGAGAGAGAGAGATCGTGTTATTTCGGGTAGCTACTATCGGCATATCGTGAGTTCACGACAGCTCACACGGAGTTTATAGACTACGAGCCTGGCAGTTTATCTATCTCTAGTTAATTATAGCGAGTGTCCTGGTTTCAGCACTGCAGGTTGTTAACAGCTCCAACAACACCAGAGGAGAGCGGAGATTTGAAGAGCCCCTCCCCGCCCAACTAACAACCAGAGCGGGTAGAGTCCAAGCGCAGCCCTGTTGTCAGTTTCAGCACCACCAGCAAGGAAGAGCAGAGCTGTCCAAACATCCAGCAGTTTGTGACCGCTATCGTCGGTTGGATCATCCACACAACACAACACCCCCAAGACAGCTATAACCGGGAGTAATCTAGCGGAAAATAGCCTACAGCCACCGATTGAGTGGATATTTTATTTCAGAATGGCGTCCAAAGGAATGGGAGTTCTCCTTCTGCTCGGGATTTTTGCTGTGACTGTCTCCCAGATTTCTGCTTTTCCCACACCTGCCGAGGATGGTGAGTACATGGCCTGCTGGTAGCCTACATCTTTGATGACTGGTTTCAGTGTGAATATGTTTTAGTTCGCTAGGCCTATAGCCCACTTTTAAAGTACATTTTAACTAGGCCAGGCTATATTTATAACCCTTTTCACATTTTAAAAATATATTTAAACATTATATACAAAACAAGCCAATTCAAGTTAAAATAGAGCAGGAAATAACAAATAAACAAATAGTTTGTGACGTTGGTCGTTTGCATGCGATGTAAGGCCGATTGCGTTCTATTTCCAACGCAGTTTATCTTTTGTTTGTTAAACCGATTATGACGCTGCTGTGTCCCGTCGGGTCGGGAGTTAGGACTCACTGTAGCCCTAGACTGTTACCCTCTTTCTCATCAATAAACCACATTAACCAAAACCACACTTGGCCCACATGACCAAGCAGGCATATCTTAAAAATACCCTGATGATGTTGGACCCCTCAAATTCAAGTCAATGTCTTTCTCTGTCGTTCATAGGAGAAAGTTTATTCTAAAACTGATTTAAGTTTTTTAAGGCTATGATTTGAAACAGTCAGGTTAGCTGGTCCTACATTTGTTTCTACCTAAATTACACGTTTTAGATGTCTCAGATGATGTGATAGTGAATGGTGGTGATGGTGGTGATGATGATGAAGACGATGAGGATGATGATAACAATGATGATGCGGATGATGATGTTGATTATGACGATGACATTGTTGCGGACCATAATAATAAAGGTGATTAGTAGTATTAATATTATGTGGTTTTATTTTCCCTGCAGATAAAGCTGTAGTTTACAACAGACGACTGACTGAGGAGAGACCAATCCAGGAGCAGGTAAACTATCTCTTTCTTTCTCTCTCTCTCCTTCTCTCTCTCTCTCTCCCTAAACTATCCGCTGTGCTATCTCCAGACTAATATCATGTCAAATAGACTTTGTGGAGGGGAGAGTTCTCAAACATCAACCACATCATATCAAACCAGACTGGAGCAACAGTAAACAAGCAAAGCTATTATGGTGAAGATGATTAACAGAGAAATGTTTACACTGTTCATGTTCTTTTCCACAGATTGCAGAGGCAGATGATGTGAAAGCAGCAGTGGAGTCTGCAGGTAAGTGGATACTTCTCAGGCAATCAATCAATATTGTTATTACATACATTTTAATATGGATGTGAATAGTGTGGAATAATTATTTTTGTTGTCTCTTGGATGTCTTCACAATATATAACTGTTTTTATCTTATTTCAATGCAGTATGGTCTTGTGTTGTTCTTGTCTTTAACTGTTCTGTACTGTGTAGGGTGTCCACCCACACTACCAAGAGTTGGTGAAAACGCACTTAGCTAACAAAATGTAACTTCCTTATGTAATTTTTTTTTTTTTTTTACCATGACAAATATGATTATTCGTTCAGTGGGGTCTTTCTCTAACACAGTGGTTTCCAAGCTGTGGGGCGGACAGTATTTAACAGTTTGTGTTCGTTGTCTGGAAACTTATTTCCATCGGTCACAAAAGGCTAAATTAGCATGACACGACACGAGCTGAATTCACTGTAAACGGCTTGGGGAAAAAAGCTTGGTATACGCTCAGTGCTTCATTGATATTTCACTGAGATATGCTTGTTTTTGTGAGAAATCTTCGAAAAATAACAATAATTTTGAATGAATATGAAAAGCGTATACTAAAATATGAAAATACTACGTCATGTCGTTATCATCTTAGCTCTATATTATTTTATATCCTGCGGATTGGAGAAGAAAGATGACTAGTTCAACAGTAAAGTGAGATGTCATGTCGCCTGTAGCCTTAATTCATGCACAGAATCCAGTCTAGCTGACACAATGCCATTTCCTGGCCTCTTTCTCTGGCCTCTATTGTTTCAGTCACACTCATTTTAGTCGTCCTCCAAGGGTAAAAACTCCAATAACCTTTTACAGGATTATTATAGAGACATGACGTTTGGACCATTGGTTTTCTTAGACAATTATCTACAGTTAACATATAAAAAATTGTGTTTTTGATTGGACACCCTATACACGTATTGTGTGTTTTGTGTGAACCCCAGGAAGAGTAGCTGTTTCATGTTTTGTATGGATCCCAGGAAGAGTAGCTGTTTCATGTTTTGTGTGGACCCCAGGAAGAGTAGCTGTTTCATGTTTTGTGTGGATCCCAGGAAGAGTAGCTGTTTCATGTTTTGTATGGATCCCAGGAAGAGTAGCTGTTTCATGTTTTGTGTGGACCCCAGGAAGAGTAGCTGTTTCATGTTTTGTGTGGATCCCAGGAAGAGTAGCTGTTTCATGTTTTGTGTGGACCCCAGGAAGAGTAGCTGTGTCATGTTTTGTATGGATCCCAGGAAGAGTAGCTGTTTCATGTTTTGTGTGGACCCCAGGAAGAGTAGCTGTGTCATGTTTTGTATGGATCCCAGGAAGAGTAGCTGTTTCATGTTTTGTGTGGACCCCAGGAAGAGTAGCTGTTTCATATTTTGTATGGACCCCAGGAAGAGTAGCTGTTTCATGTTTTGTGTGGATCCCAGGAAGAGTAGCTGTGTCATGTTTTGTATGGACCCCAGGAAGAGTAGCTGTGTCATGTTTTGTATGGACCCCAGGAAGAGTAGCTGTTTCATGTTTTGTATGGATCCCAGGAAGAGTAGCTGTGTCATGTTTTGTATGGACCCCAGGAAGAGTAGCTGTGTCATGTTTTGTGTGGACCCCAGGAAGAGTAGCTGTTTCATGTGCAACAGCTAATAGGGATCATAACAAAATCCCCGGTTCCAAGACCACCTACTGCAGCCCATGGCTCTGGCTCCGTATTCATAAAGCACCTCAGGCCCAACACTGTTTAGCTGCAGAGGAAAACCAGCCAGGCCCAACACTGTTTAGCTGCAGAGGAAAATCAGCCAGGCCCAACACTGTTTAGCTGCAGTGGAAAACCAGCCAGGCCCAACCCTGCTTAGCTGCAGTGGAAAACCAGCCAGGCCAAACCCTGCTTAGCTGCAGAGGAAAACCAGCCAGGCCAAACCCTGCTTAGCTGCAGAGGAAAACCAGCCAGGCCAAACCCTGCTTAGCTGCAGAGGAAAACCAGCCAGGCCAAACCCTGCTTAGCTGCAGTGGAAAACCAGCCAGGCCAAACCCTGCTTAGCTGCAGAGGAAACCCAGCCAGGCCCAACCCTGTTTAGCTGCAGAGGAAAACCAGCCAGGCCCAACCCTACTTAGCTGCAGTGGAAAACCAGCCAGGCCAAACCCTGCTTAGCTGCAGAGGGAAACCAGCCAGGCCAAACCCTGCTTAGCTGTAGAGGGAAACCAGCCAGGCCCAACCCTGCTTAGCTGCAGAGGAAAACCAGCCAGGCCCAACCCTGTTTTGCTGCAGAGGAAAACCAGCCAGGCCAAACCCTGCTTAGCTGCAGAGGAAAACCAGTCAGGCCCAACCCTGTTTAGCTGCAGAGGAAAATCAGCCAGGCCCAACCCTGCTTAGCTGCAGAGGAAAATCAGCCAGGCCAAACCCTCCTTAGCTGCAGTGGAAAGCCAGCCAGGCCCAACGCTATTTAGCTGCAGTGTAAAACCAGCCAGGCCCAACACTGTTTAGCTGCAGAGGAAAGACAGCAGAGTGATACAAGGTGGTTTGGTGGCTGGCTTCTCTATTTAAAGATACACTATGGAAGTTTAGTTGATGAAAACACACAAATCCTCAGTTTTAGGCTAACAATTTATGGGTGAAGGTAGGTGTGCCCTTTCTGGACAATATTTCTCTCCATAGAGTGGACTCATTTTGGCTCAAGAGGAGCACCCCCAGAGGCAGAAGCTTCATATAGCCTCTTAAATATTTCCCTCTCCCCCTCAGACACCAAACCTGCTGTGGAGCCTAAAGAGGTGAAAGAGGCAGAACCAGAACAAGAGAACGATGACTTCACTCTGCTCAAGTCCCTGGCCGAAGGTCAAAGGTCAAAAGAGACCAATGAGACGCCGGTCAGAGAGAGCCTGGAGAAGGAGCCTTACTTTCCAGACGAATCAGATTCCACCAAGAACCGCCGGCTAGTCGAAGACTATGACTCAACAAAGATGGAAAACGGCAAGTACCAAGGTATCTAGTTTAGTCTGTTTATACTACAGCAAGTACCAATGTATCTAGTTTAGTCTGTTTATACTACAGCAAGTACCAAGGTATCTAAACTCAGCAAAAAAATACATGTCCTCTCACTGTCAACTGCATTTATTTTCAGCAAACTTAATATGTGTAAATATTTGTATGAACATAACAAGATTCAACAACTGAAAAGTTCCACGGACATGTGACTAACAGAAATTGAATAATGTGTCCCTGAACAAAGGGAGGTTCAAAATCAAAAGTAACAGTCAGTATCTGGTGTGGCCACCCGCTGCATTAAGTCCTGCAGTGCATCTCCTCCTCATGGACTGCACCAGATTTTCCAGTTCTTGCTGTGAGATGTTACCCCACTCTTCTACCAAGGCACCTGCAAGTTCCCGGACATTTCCTAATGGGAATGGCCCTAGCCCTCACCCTCCGATCCAACAGGTCCCAGACGTGCTCAATGGGATTGAGATCCGGGCTCTTCACTGGCCATGGCAGAACACTGACATTCCTGTCTTGCAGGAAATCACGCACAGAACGAGCAGTATGGCTGGTGGCATTGTCATGCTAGAGGGTCATGTCTGGATGAGCCTGCAGGAAGGTATCACATGAGGGAGGATGTCTTCCCTGTAACGCACAGCGTTGAGATTGCCTGCAATGACAACCAGCTCAGTCCAATGATGCTGTGACACACCTCCCCAGACCATAACGGACCATCCACCTCCAAATCGATCCCACTCCAGTTGTTGTTGCCATCCTGTACCTATTCCGCAGGTGTGATGTTCGGACGTACCGATCCTGTGCAGGTGTTGTTACACGTTGTCTGCCACTGCGAGGACAATTAGCTGTCCGTCCTGTCTCCCTGTAGCGCTATCTTGGGCGTGTCACAGTATAGACATTGCAATTTTTTGCCCTTACCACATCTGCAGTCCTCATCCCTCCTTGCAGCACGTTCATGCGATGAACAGGAACCCTGGGCATCTTCATGTTGGTGTTTTTCAAAGTCAGTAGAAAGGCCTCTTTTGTGTCCTAAGTTTTCATAACTGTGACCTTAATTGACTACCGTCTGTAAGCTGTTAGTGTCTTAACGACCATTCTAACAGGTGCATGTTCATTAATTGTTTAAGGATCATTGAACAAGCATGGGAAACAGCGTTTAAACCCTTTAAAATAAGATCTATGAAGTTATTTGGATTTTTAGGAATTATCTTTGATAGACAGGGTCCTGAAAAAGGGCCGTTTCTTTTTTTGCTGAGTTTAGTTTAGTCTGTTTATACTACAGCAAGTACCAAGGTATCTATTTTAGTCTGATTACAATAACGGCCTCTTGGACAGACTAACCAGACAGAATGTTACAATAATGGCCTCTTGGAAAGACTAACCAGACAGAATGTTACATTAATGGCCTCTTGGACCAACTCTTGGACAGACTAACCAGACAGAATGTTACAATAATGGCCTCTTGGACCAACTCTTGGACAGACTGTCTCTACTGTATATAACTATGGTTGACGTATAGAGCAAATCAGAATGTTTATAAACAAAGCTGTTCTGGTAGTTCCAGGTAGACAAAGAGTCCCTGTCTTTGTTCCTGTCCTGTCCGGGCCTTTTGGCTCTGAGCCTGTGTGTCTGATAGGGGTGTCTGATCCCTCTAGGGAGGTCAGGTCTGAGGCCCTGCGCTGCTGTGAGAGAGAGAGAGAGAGAGGGGGGATTGTCTCTCCTCAGGCGGTCGGATGAGACAGTGGAAGTGCTAAGGCTAAGCTACAAGCCTTAAATCCTCTTCCTCCATCCCTACAAGATACTATAGACACTTAGTACATCACAAATGGCACCCTATCCTCTATATAGTGGACTACTAGTTCACCACTAGGGCACTATATAGGGAATAGTGTGCTATTTGGGACACAGCCCCTGTCTCTCACAGACCCAGTATTTCATCTCGACCTAGTTCCAGGGAAACAGTTAACTGCTGTATTAGACTTGGGGTCAAATGTCAGGTACCATAAAAAAGAAAAGGGTCTTGTTCAAATACATCTTGAATCCTTCCTTCTTCCCTTCCTTGACCTAATCACTGATCTAACATGGCTGGGCAGGTGAAAGCAAAGGCCCCAGTACATGGTTTCTATAAGGAGGATTCATGTGAAGTATTCAATCAGGTGGCTCCTCTTGATCCTCTCAGAGGAACTGATGGGATGTGTCCCAAATGGCAACCTATTTCCTATGTAGTGCACTACTTTTGACCAGAGCCCTATGAGCCCTAGTCAAGAGTAGCGCACTATAAAGTGAATAGAGGCATTATGGTCTGACGCCAAGTCTCTCCTCTCAGGATCTGGGTCAAGGTTATATTCTTAGTGTATGAAAAACATCCCCATATGGTCGGAGGGAGTTATTCAGGAGAATAATTGATTGCTTTGTGTGACACGACACATTCAGTCTAACACCGCTCATATATGTTTAATTCTTTCAATATTTATGTGTGTCTGTGTGCGTGATTGTATGTGTGTTTGCATGACTGCCGATGTACTGTTCTGTACTGTACTGTACTCTACTGCACTGTACTGTACTCTACTACACTGTACTGCACTGTACTGTACTTTACTGCACTGTACTGTACTCTACTGTACTGTAATCAACTCTACTGTACTGTACTCTACTGTACTGTACTCTATTGCACTGTACTGCACTGTACTGTACTTTACTGCACTGTACTGAACTGTATTGTACTCAACTCTACTGTACTGTGCTCTATTGCACTGTACTGTACTGTACTGTACTCTACTGCACTGTACTGTACTCTACTGTACTGTAATCAACTCTACTGTACTGTACTCTACAGCCCTGTACTGTATTAAACTCTACTGCACTGTACTGTACTATACTGTACTCAACTCTACTGCACTGTATTCTACTGTACTCTATGCTACTGTACTCTACTGTACTCTACTGAACTGTACTGTACTCTACTGTACTGCACTGTACTGTACTGTACTGTACTTTACTGTACTTTACTCAACTCTACTGTACTGTACTCTACTGTACTGTACTGTACTGTACTCTACTGCACTGTATTCTACTGTACTGTACTCAACTCGACTGTACTGTACTCCACTTCACTGTACTGTACTGTATTCTACTATACTGTAATCAACTCTACTGTACTGTACTCTACAGCTGTGTACTGTATTATACTGTACTGTACTCAACTCTACTGCACTCTACTGTACTGCACTCTACTGTACTCTAAAGTACTGTACTTTACTCTACTATACTCTACTGTACTGTACTCTACTATACTGTAATGTACTCTGCTCTACTGTACTGTACTCTACGCTAATGTACTCTACTGTACTGTACTGTACTATACTATACTGTACTCTACTGCACTGTACTGTACTGTACTCAACTATACTTGGGGCGGCAGGGTAGCCTAGTGGTTAGAGCGTTGGACTAGTGACCGGAAGGTTGTGAGTTCAAACCCCCGAGCTGACAAGGTACAAATCTGTCGTTCTGCCCCTGAACAGGCAGTTAACCCACTGTTCCCAGGCCGTCATTGAAAATAAGAATTTGTTCTTAACTGACTTGCCTGGTTAAATAAAGGTAAAATAAAAAAAATAAAAAAAAATACTGCACTGTATTCTACTGTACTCTGCTATTGTACTGTACTCTATGCTACTGTACTCTACTGTACTGTATTGTACTGTACTCTACTCTACTGTACTCAACTACTGCACTGTATTCTACTGTACTCTATTGTACTGTATTCTACTGTACTGTACTGTGCTGTACTCTACTGTTCTGTACTCTACTGTACTCTACTGCACTGTACTCTACTGCACTGTGCTCTAGTGTACTGTACTCTACTGTACTCTAGTGTACTGTACTGCATAGTACTCTACTGTACTCTAGTGTACTGTGCTGTACTCTACCATACTCTACTGTACTGTATTGTACTCTACTGTACTCTAGTGTACTGTGCTGTACTCTACTGCACTCTAGTGTACTGTACTGTACTGTACTCTAGTGTACTGTGCTGTACTCTACTGTACTCTAGTGTACTGTACTCTACTGTACTCTGGTGTACTGTGCTGTACTCTTGTGTACTGTACTCTACTGTACTCTAGTGTACTGTAGTGTACTATACTATACTGTACTCTAGTGTACTGTACTGTACTCTACTGTACTTTAGTGTACTGTACTCTACTGTACTCTAGTGTACTGTACTCTACTGTACTCTACTGTAGTGTACTGTAACTGATGCAAGCAGTAGAATCAGATTTAAAAAGCAGGTAAAAATACACCTTGTGGAACGGCGGGCTCTGTCAAGTAACACAGACATGGGCACAGCACAGACACATGAATACACACACATGATAACATACGCACTATACACGAACGTACACTTGGATTTTGTGTTATGGATATGTGGTAGTGGAGTATAGGCCTGAGGGCACACACTTAGTTTGTTTTGAATTCTGTAACAAATGTTTTATAATGTTTTTTAAATTGTATAACTGCCTTAATTCTGCCGGACCTCAGGAAGAGTATCTGCTGCCTTGGCAGCAGCTAATAGCAGCCAATACTGTAGTGAAACAAAGGCACCTCATCAGTTAGACCAGATTCTCTGTAGTGTACTGTACTGTACTGTACTGTAGTGAAACTAAGGTAAGTAGGTTCTGTGATGTTAACGTATTGACCATTCAGCTGAACATGGTTAAGTTATTGTCTGTTTCATTACTAGAGAGTTGTTGCTGTTGGACCATTTACAATGTGTGTGTGTGTGTGTGTGTGTGTGTGTGTGTGTGTGTGTGCTGGCCATCTGTCTCCTGGTGTACAGCCTTAAGTCTCAGCGTTTTAGTTTGTTACATAAGAGTCATATACTGGCACAGGGATAAACCTAGTGAGCTGAGAAATATTTAAGAGAGGGGGAGAGGAGAGGAGAGGAGAGGAGATGAGAGGGGAGGAGAGGGGAGGGGAGGGGAGGGGAGTATGATCTATGCTACACCCAGTGGGACACACAACCACACAAGTGTTGTTACATTGTTGTGTCCTTGGTTGTGATTGCAGATGACCCAGAGAGCTTCAGGCAGGTGGATGGTACCCCTCTAACGGCTGAAGACATCGTCCAGAAGATCGCTACTAAGATATACGAGGAGGACGACAGAGGTGTATTTGACAGGATCGTCTCCAAGCTGCTCAGACTGGGCCTGGTAGGTCCAGCTGTCTGGTAAAGACACAACACAGAAATGGCTCCCAAATGGAATTGGAATGACATTTTTTTGTTTACTGCTTGAATTGACTGGATAAAACATTTAATGATCCCAATCCTGATGGACACTATGCAAGTCAGGGACAGACTGGGACCATAAATCCGCCTGGGCATTACTAACATAGCACATTGTTTCCCTCAAGGCCCCCATTATTAGTCAAATAATAATAATTATGCCAAAAGAAAACCCAATTTAGATGGATGAGCCCAACTGGTATATCCTGAACTTTCCTTTGTCCAGCCTGTTTCTGGTGTTTGTGTGTAGTTGTGTAGTTGTGTGAGTCAGAGACCATGATTAACAGTTCACAGTGGGGTTGATTCATGGAATTCCCCTCTTATAGTGAGTGATGCACTTACCTTTTTCTCTCTCTCTCTCTCTCTTTCTTTCTTTCTCTATCTCCCTCTCTCTCTCTCTCTCTCTTTCTTTCTTTCTCTCTCTCTTTCTTTCTTTCTTTCTCTATCTCCCTCTCTCTCTCTCTCTCTCTTTCTTTCTTTCTCTATCTCCCTCTCTCTCTCTCTCTGTCTCTCTCTCTTTCTCTCCCACTCTCTCCCTCTCTCTCGCTTTCTCTCTCTCTCTCTCTCTCTCTCTCTCTTTCTCTCTCCCTCTCTCCTCTCTCTTTCCCTCTCTGTCTCGCTCCCCCCCCCCCCTCTCTCTCTCTCTCTCTCTCTCTGTGTCTCTCTCTCTCTCTCTCTCTGTCTCTGTCTCTCTCTTTCTCTCCCACTCTCTCCCTCTCTCTCTCTTTCCCTCTCCCTCTCTCTCTCGCTCTCTCTCTCTCTATCCCTCCCTCCCTCTCACCCTCCGTCCCTCCACTAGATAACAGACAGCCAGGCAGACAGTCTGGAGTACGAGGTAGCCGAAGCTCTTCAGGACCTCATCACTAAGAACGCAAAGAACAATGAGATCGAGGACCTGGGAGAGGACTATCCCGTGACCCGGGGTGACCAGGATGACCAGAATCCCGACGCTAGCATGGTACAATCTGGGAGAAGGCTAAATTCAATTACATTTAACATTTGAGCATTTTTGGATTCTTAGCATGAAAATCTCTGCATGCCTCCCATCAGACACTGCTGTGATGAGGATGATGATGATGATGGTGATGACGATGGTGACGATGACAATGGTGATGATGGTGATGATGGGGCTGTCTCACTCTCTTCCTCTCTCCTCCCAGGATGTTACTGGTTCCCCCAACCGTCGGTACGATGAAGAAGATGATGATGAAGATCAGGCGGCCATTGATGACGACGTGGACAGAGGAGAGGGGGATGACACAGTGGATAACACCTGGGATAGAGAGAGTGAGGGAGAAGGGGAGGAGGAGGAGAGGAGTGAAGGAGAGAGAGATGAGGGAAACGAGTTGAGCCCAGAGGATGGTCTTCAGGACCTTCAGTACTTCCCCAACTTCTACCGTCTGCTAAAGAGTCTAGACTCAGGTAGGAATACACACACACACACACACACACACACACACATACACACATGCACACACGTACACACGCACACACACACACGCGCACACACGCACACACGCACACACATACACACACGCACGCACACACACACATACACACACATACACACACACGCACACACATATCCACACACACACACACACAAACACACACATATATATATATACACACACATACACACGCACACACATACACACACACACACATGCACACATACACACACATGCACACACGTGCATACACGCACACACGCATGCACATGCACATGCACACACACACAAACATATCCAAGCATGCAAGCTCTCTCTCTCACACACACACACACACACATCACATGCACACACAAACAAATAAACACCTGTGTGTGTGCGTGTGTGTGTGTGTGTGATGTTTCCAGAGCAAGACGCCCAGGAGAGAGAGACTCTGATCACTATCATGAAGACTCTGATTGACTTTGTCAAGATGATGGTGAAATATGGAACCATCACACCTGAAGAGGGAGTCTCCTACCTTGGCAAGACACAGTTTATTATCTATATAATAACATGTATATACCACCTTGGTAAGACACAGTTTATTATCTATATAATAACATGTATATACTACCTTGGTAAGACACAGTTTATTATCTATATAATAACATGTATATACTACCTTGGTAAGACACAGTTTATTATCTATATAATAACATGTATATACTACCTTGGTAAGACACAGTTTATTATCTATTTTTATTTCACCTTTATTTAACCAGGTAGGCTAGTTGAGATCAAGTTCTCATTTGCAACTGCGACCTGAAAAGATAAAGCAAAGCAGCGTGACACAGACAACAACACAGAGTTACACATGGAGTACACAATAAACAAGCCAATAACACAAACAAGTCAGTGACAAAGTAGAGAAAAGAAAGTCTATATACAGTGTGTGCAAAAGGCATATTGAGG
Source organism: Oncorhynchus mykiss (assembly GCF_013265735.2). Taxonomy (NCBI): domain Eukaryota; kingdom Metazoa; phylum Chordata; class Actinopteri; order Salmoniformes; family Salmonidae; genus Oncorhynchus; species Oncorhynchus mykiss. The sequence goes on from NC_048590.1 coordinate 41,701,094, forward strand.
TAGGCAATAAATAGGCCATAGGAGCGAATAATTACAATTTAGCAGATTAACACAGGAGTGATAAATGAGCAGATGATGATGTGCAAGTAGAGATACTGGTGTGCAAAAGAGCAGAAAAGTAAATAAAACAAAAAACAGTATGGGGATGAGGTAGGTAGATTGGGTGGGCTATTTACAGATGGACTATGTACAGCTGCAGTGATTGGTTAGCTGCTCAGATAGTTGATGTTTAAAGTGGGTGAGGGAAATAAAAGTCT